>NC_056738.1:455592339-455787339 GCF_019279795.1 Protopterus annectens
ATGGATAATTATCAGTCTCGTATACATAACACAAGTTGAAAATTACAAATCAAAGTGGAAAGAAATTATGTTGAAATGGGGGAGGAAAATTTACAGAACAAGGCGAAATTAGAAATATTTTGGATGCTGGTTCTTAAAGAACACTAACAACCATACAGAATATTCTCTTTACAAAGTATCAGAAAGTGTTTTGAAAATGTTAGCCAACATGGGAATGGAGAAAGTATGGGCATAGAAAATAAACAAGAGGGAGCTGGAATTTTTTGGAAAAAAATACCAAAGGAACCAAGATATTGGGAACAAATAACTAAAGGAGAAAAGGTCAGAATGGGATGAGATCAAGCAGAAGTTTGGAGTTTGAATTAGAGACTGCCTTTCATTTTAGGGACTGATAAGAAAGTATAAGCAGAATGAAAGGGATAGGGTAGTTTTAAATGTAAGATCAACTCTGGTTGAGTTTTTAATTGAGTCTAGAACAGAATGTGTAGTTAAAGGGATAATTAGTAGGGCATATAAAATAATGAAAATGTATAAGAATCAATCAAAAAATATTCGAAAAGTCTGAAAAATGAGAATGGAAAGAAAGTATACGAAGGAACAATGGGAGAATATTTGTATAGGTCCCAAGTATGCAAAAAAATCTAGATGGTTTAGGATTTTCACATGGAGGTTTTTGCATAGGTATACCTCAAGTAGACTTCAGAGAATTTTTCTACAGGTCAGCAGCAAATGTTGGAGGTGTGATGGGAGAGAGAAGCACTTGAACATGGTTTTGGGGGAGAATTCAAAGAGCTGGCAGATTTTCAAAATTCCCTACAGGGTTCTTTGTCAGAAATGTTTGGGGGGGGTGTCAAATTATTATAACTAAAGGAATCATCATTTTGAGCTGGGAGAGTATTAAGTGTAATACTGCTGCTGGCTGGCAAAAAAGAATTTACTACAAAATCTGTTGCTGAATTATTCAGAACACAGTAAAGGAAATAAAAGAATTGTAGGTGAGCTATTTAGAAAAGGAAGTGAGCAAACTACAGAGAAACAAATGTGATTTGTGGGAACATTACACAGAATAATGTTCAGGAGGTGAAGCAGAATTTCAGGGAAGTATGACTTGAGCAGTATATTTAATACTGAAGTGTAGTGTGGATAACTCCATCCTCCTGTCTGTCGGCATGGTTAAGGATTTGGGTATACTGATGAATACTACATTGAAATTTGATGAGCATATCCATCTGGTAATTAGGAAATACTATGGACTTGTTAAAACATCCAGTAGAGATAAAGATTTCTTTATTAGGCTTTATACATTTAGTATTTGCCCAGTAATATTGTATTGTGGCTCTTTGGGAACTGAGAGTCTCTCATTTGAATAAACTTGAGTACATTAAGAAGATCATCATAAAGCAAACTTTTTTCTGTCATTTATCGTATTGTGAAAGACTCAAACACCTTAGCTGTTTTCAATAGGCTGCAGATTACTTAGAAATGCCTATACGACGAAGCTCAGACAGCAGCACTGGGTATTGTTTGAAATTCACAGTGACAACAAAATGAGCAATTTTTATGGTTTGTTTACCCACTGTTAGCTGTGTGCTGACAAGCTCTCCCTTACATCATAGAGCAGGTGGACTGTAGAACTCCCTACAGATAAATATAAGACATATTGCTGATTTGGATACATTTATTGGGGCTTTAGGAGTATTACATTTACATCAGGATTGACAATAAGGCAAACTCTTAAATGATCTGTATAGCCCTTGAGTTTGTATGCAGTATAACTGACTAGATTGTTAAGAAATAAAATCATGAGTGTGCAATGCAATAAAGAGAAATGTTTGTAATTGTTTTTTTCTTTTTTATAACTGTATGTGTACCCGTGTTACTGTGCCATGTGTAAAGTTAATAAAAGTGTTAGAAATTAAAAGATTCAGTTGCCAGACTTTTCCAGACCACTTCAGTCAAATAGAAGCTGTTTTAAAGACATTGGATGCCAGGAAGGTGATCCAGTGTTACTTTGCTTCTTCAGTGTTTTACAGAAAAAAAAAAAAAACGAGCAGCTATCCATTTTGTTTGTTCACCACAGGCTATTTAAATGGGTTATTAAGCAGTTGTACCCTCAGTTAGTTTCTTACTGTATTTCTTTCTGCTCTTCCTAATTGAGCACTAGGTGTTTCTCACACCATGTTATTTCCCTTTTCACTAGAGGTACACCTTGCATGCTTCAGGGGTTTATCTGTGAAGGAGATATGTGAGGACATCACTTGGATAATATTGCACACCTTTCTACTTTTTTTTTTTTTAATTTCTTCAAGTCTTTTGGGTTTCTAATACCATGACTGCAATGGACCCCATTCCTAAGTCAAAGTATGATTAAAGTTCATGAAATTTGCAATTGTTTCAGTCTTGAATGTTAGGTAGAAGTGCTCTGCGCAGCACCAGCAATGTGCCCAGTAGTGACTCCTGCAATTTGTATGGAGTTACATGTATTGGTAGCATATCTAGGTACGATTGTAAATTATTTTTTATAAGACCCATTGTTTCTACTACTACTGGAACTGTCTTGGTATCTTTCTTCCACATTGCCCTTGTTTCTGCCTGCAAATCTTGATATTTTATGACTTTGTGTCTCTCTGTACATAAAGACACTGTAGTCGCTGGTTGTAGCAATTTCAATAATCAATGCTACTTTTGTCTTCTTTTCATGTACTACTATATCTGGTTTTCTCGCATCTATTTTTTGAACTGTTGGGAATGGATGATCCCATGTGATATAAACTTCATCATTTTCTATGATGCTTTGTGGCTCATGTTTCCAGTGTGTTTCAGCTTCTTCAATATTATAATTTTTGCACAATACCAAGTGCAGCAGTCTTGCTACATTATCATGCCTTTCAGTATACAGCTAGCAACAAGATGTGCGACCGTCTGCAATTCTGTTTTTCAAAACCTACATTTGTCTTTTTCTCCCACATGTTCAATGGACTTTGTAAACCAGCATATATGTACCCACTGTCTTGGGCCGCCAGTATTAAACTTTCATCTTTTGGTTTAAATTCACCTCTCTTTAACCATTTATGCTTTCAGTCCTGATCAACACAAGGTTGTTCCAAGAATTTTCTATACTTGAAACTATATTTCTGCATTTTCACCTTTTTTGCCTTCTCATCTGATCCTTCACCTTATATTCTTTTGTTTTTTTTGGCACATTCAGTTGCTGCTTGATTTTTATCTACATCTGGTTGGTTTTCATTCCCGCTTGACTCTGATATGCTTCTGCTAAACTAAGCAGGGAAGTCAGCTTAGATTATGCTCTTCATGTTCATTACATTTGGGTGTTGTAAGCCAGTCGATATGTATGCAGTCCCATGATTGCAGATCTATACATACAATCAATTTTGAGGAGGCCCATACCTCCTTCAGAACTGGGAATATATAATCTTGGTATGCACTGATTTTATAAATCACTTGATGAGCATGAAGCATGCTTCTTGTTTTCCTGTTCAACCTATCCAACACCTTTTGTGGCCAGTCAGTCACTCCAAAACTTAAGACAGGAAGAGCAAATTGGTTTATAGCTTGAACTTCGTTCCTAGATGTCAACACTGTTTTTAGTATTAATTTTAGTCTTCTAAAATATTCCTTAGTAAGTTTTATTCACATTTGTTCATGTTTTATGGTTCATCCTTCATCAATTCCCAAATGCTTATATGCTGCTTCTTGCTCAAGTTCTTTTATATCACATCCCTGTCCTAAACTGATATTTTCTTGGTGTTTCAGCCTTCCTGCTTTAAATGTTGCTTCTGCACATTTATCAAGACCAAGTGACATTCTTATATCATCTAAAAAAGTTTTGAGCAATTAGAGTTGTGCTTTCAGTTCCTCATCTGATGAACTGTACAGTTTTAAATCATCTACAAAAAGAAGATGAGAAGTTTTTACACTTTGTTGTTTTCTGGGACCTAAATTGTAGCCATGACATAATCTGTTAAGTAGACAGCTTAATGGGTTAAGGGCAAGACAAAAGAGCAGTGGTGACAGAGAGTCACTATGGAATAATCCCCTTGGAATTGTTATCCCTGGAATAATAATTTGTCCTTTATTATGGATTGACTGTAAAATGGGTTGCCACTGTTTCATGGTTGCTGTAATGTAATCAATCAGTGTAGGGGTGTATCTTATACATTTTTAGGCACTTTTTTATCCATAAATGTGGGATACTGTCAAATGCTTTTTTGTAGTCTATCCATGCCATACCTATATTCTTCCCCTTTTTACACTTCTCCATTATGACTTTATTTAACAGCAAATGATCCTTTCCTCTATATGATTTTCTTTTATTACCCTTTTGTTCTATTGTCATGATCGAGTTTTCTTCTAAATGACTATAACCTCTGTCAGCATCATTTCCAGTGTATAGTTTATACATCATCGGAAGTCAAGTTACTGATTTATAGTTTTTAATAAACCTTACAGGTTCACTCTTAAGGAGGAGTATTTTTTTCCTGTTGTTAACCAGGCTGGTATCTCTTCGGGGTACACATATAAATAGTTCTTACAAATAGCTAAGTACTCATGTAAAGATGTTAATACTTTTACTCAAAAGCTAGGTTATGCATCTGGGCTTCGGGTTTTCTAAGTAGGAGCTTAACTTTGTTTCAGTCTCTCTGGCCATTACTACATCCCATTTCATATCCTGTGTATTTGAACTTCTTATTCTTTCTTTTACCTTTTCTGTCCATTTAGCATCTTTTTGTTCAACAAGATCTTCATAGATATTTCTCCAAAATATATCTATTTATTCTTTTCTTTTGGTGCTGTTTCAATTCCCTTTGCCTTTCTTCCCAATTCTTTATAACACTTTTTTTAGGTCATCAATAAATTGCTTATCTTGCACTTTTCCTTTATATTTATCTGCATATCTTCTAATTTTTTCTGCCTGTGCTGATATTTTTAGTTTATTATTTGCGATAGTGCACAATAGATCCTGATCTGTTCTGATACTGTGTGTTGCTTTTATCACATCTATCTTTCTGAGTATTTTGGTTGATCCAGTCACTCTTCTATACTCTTCTAACAATGACACTTTTTGTCTTAATTAGGTTATAGTTTTCTCTATTCTATACTTCTGTGATAGCATTCAGTGTCTCCCCTTCTTTTCCCTTACTACCCTATATTTTTCTAGTAAGACTTTATCTGTTATTAATTTAGCTGCACAGTAATATATCCTATTTATTTCTGTTAAATTGCATGAATTTCTGTGGACAGTCCTAATTACTGGTTTCATTTGTTTTATCAAACTTCTAACTTTTGGGGTTTTATTGACTTTCTGTAATCTGTTTCTTTCACTGATCTTAATATGTCTGTCCATCTCTATTAAATCGAGCAACTCTTCTCTTAGGTCATTTTCCTCTAAACTGAGGGCATATTCTTTGATCCCCATTTCCTGTGGGCATTCTGTAGGTAGTTCCACAACATCTTCCTGTGCCACATTCTGTTTGGATTCATCCTGTGTCATGCATTGCTCTTTCATACTGGAACTCACTGGATTGTCAACACACAACATTGGCTTTGTCAATAGTTGCCATAGTTTCCTCTTCCTCCCCTTGCTGTACAACTCCAGTTGGATGTTTGCACTGGTTTCCTATAGAAGACTGCAAAGTATCTTCATCTGACAACTGATCAGATGTTTCCCACCCCACTGGTTTCGCCTTAAGTTGCGGATCCATTGCTCTACCCTGCTGTGATGTTTTCTGAGTTAAATTTTCTACATTAAATCCTTCACTTTGCAGGTAATCAATAACCTCAGTTTCTATTTCAACTACTCCATTACTAATCATCTTTTTTACTTTTCCTCTTTGTTTTTTATTTTTTGTATTTTTTCCATGTCTGGATGCCTCTGCCAATATTTCTCTTTAAATATCTTTGGTGCTGCTCTTTTTGTTTCAATTATTTTTGCTTTCTCTTTTGCATAAATGTACTGCACGTATTAAATCTTTTTCTTTCCCATGTCCATATTTCTTCTTCAGATGTCTCTTGATCCTCCTCTTTCTCCTTACTCTGGGGACTTGTTGCTCCATCATAGTGTTATGTAACCTATGTTAAACTTTCTACAATGAATCCTTCACTTCGCAAGTGTTCCATAACTTCAGCTTCTATTTTTTAACATCTACCTTCCGTCTTGTGAACTTACTTTTTTTATTGTGAAATTTTTCATATCTGGATGCCTTTGCCTATATTTCTCCTTGAATATCTTTGCGGATGTTTTTTTTGTGTTGATTAGTCTGAGTTTCCTTTTTGCATAAATATTGCCCCAGATCTGATCTCTCTCTCTCTTTCCCATGTCTATATTTCTTTTTTATACCTTTCAAAAGTATCTAGATTTTGTTCTTTACATGTTCATACTTCCTCAGTTGCTTCTTTTTCCAAACAGACCATGATTTCTTGGTCTATATAATTTTTTCCATAAACCTGTTGTATTCATGAACACAAATTTTTATTTAAAGCTTGTGACAGTTTTTCTTGCGGAAGTATTTTTCTTTCCTCTAATTTCTTTCTTAATCTTTTTGTATATCTTCTGTCTGGAAATTCTGGGCTTCTTGCATAATAGTAACAATACATAATTTCTGTCTTATCCTCAATAGTCCACTCTGTCATCTTTATGGCTCTTCTTTGGCCTATCAGTGTTTGTAATTTTTGTGGACTGTTACTTCCTTGCTCAGCAGGGGGCTATGATCTACTATGTTACTGTTCTGATGTCCTGTGAATCCAGGGCAGGCTTTGATAGGTTGATCATTTAGGTCTTAACTGATTGTGGGGTTCCTTTTCTTATTCATTGCTTGGGTTTTATTCATAAATTAATGAACTACTTGTAACAGCCCAGTAGAAAATAGGTTGATCTGAAATCTTAAGCATCATCCAGTTTTCTAAGATCAACATTTCTGAAGATTCTCTAGTTTCTGCACTTGGAAGAGCACACTCCTTTTGCAGGCAAAACACCATGGTCTTCGTTCTCTGCTTCATAGCATAGCCAACTGCTGTAACATTTTTTTTTTCTTCCACCTACATATTTTTATCTCTAAGTCTGCTTTGGAAAGGTTCACGTGTTTATTGCCTAAATGCTAAATACTTCAAAAGATTTCACAAGGTCACAAGCCATGACCTATATCTGCACGGTCTCTGCTATTTAGAAGGGAGAAAACATTAGGATGCACTGCCACATTTACCAAAGCAAGAACGGTAAAGATTAAGGCCTGCTTCAACTCTGCCAAGATTGCACTTTTGAAGGTTTCCCATTGCGGGTTCAACAATGCAGAACATTGCACAGTCCCAAGCTTGTGTTGAAGGAAAGTGGGAAGGGAGTCAAGAGATCAGATCTCCGTTCCAAGTTCATGTTACTTAGTCTGCCCGCTGGGTGCCCCAAGCATGTCTTATGACTATAAGCTTCCTGAGGAGAGATATGCATCCTGGAATGCCCACTCTGTCTCCTTCACATTTAGTGTCTGCAGCATAGACATTCCTGTCCAGAGCACATGTAGTGATCCTTGAAGTCCCTAGGCAGCGTTTGTGCATAGCATAGAAGTGCCTTCTCCCCAGGCCTTCCCACTGTGCATGCAGAACTTTGTAATCAGGCTGCAAGAAGACTACTGTGGGTCATTTTGCACTAGTTGGATGCCCTGAGAAGCCCAAATGTTAAATGTACATCAGTTGTCTGATACCAAATGGGATCTGTTTCTCCGTCTAAAGAGTATACCCTTAAGGTGAATGGGCTGATACCAGAACTAACCACCTCAACTGTCTCACAAAATACAGAACCACCTCCAGCTAACACTTCACTATGAGTCAAGGTCCGGCAACCTGATCCCAGCACCCATCTTTCACACACTTGACGTCTAGTGTATTGTGGCAGCACATGCTGCCTCACCACCACCTGGTGATCTGTAAAATAGGCATGGTTGTTCTTGCTGATTGTGTTGGAAATGAGAGAACTTCCAGAGATTCTTGTTTCCAAGAAGCATGATGACAACAAAACCTTCCCTTCAGAAGATCTGCCCTTTGGGAAAAGTAGAATTTGGTAAATGAAATCCCCTATGGACTGTTCTCTTGGCCTTCTGCCTTTTCTCAAAAATACCTTAAAACAGTGTCTGGAAAAGGATAACGAGACCTGAGACTGCTCAAACATTTTTATTTTTTTTATGAAGACTGAAAGCATCTTGATTCCAATTCCTTTGTTCTTAAGCTGATTGAGGCTCTGTACTGTTCACCAGCAGTGTGGAATGGTATACTTTTAAAGTTTTATAGAGTAGAAACCTGTGCATTTTCTTCAGTCCAGCACAAGTCCCAAAGACTGTATCACCTTTCCACCTCTTTACTTGATAAGGATTCTAAGGAATTATCAGGATTTCCAAGAGGCCTTTCTGTTACACATTGGAATTTTGGTCCCTCAGCTGTTTCTCACCCATCCATGTTTCAGTCCTCCATAATGGATCAAGTACTGCAGAAGGTGATAAACCTTTCCAGAGTCTGGAAAAGACTGTTATGCTTTGTACTATTAACATTTGTGCAGCCCTTTGTAATTCTGACTGTGCTGTTACTTGTTCATAGAGCATACATCTTGGGAATGTCCCAGCATGTGACGTCATGGATCAGGATCTTCTCTTTTAAGGATGAGCTTGACTGAGCCATCCTGGATGGTCCCCTCCAGGGAGATGCTCTTTTTAGTGAGGCCTCCAAGGACTGATTTGTTTGTTTCCTCTGTAAAAGGTTGTCAGTCTCTGATCACAATGAAAAGTCTTTGAAATTAATGTGTCCCTTCCTCATCTTTCCAGCCACTGCAGTTCTTTAGAAGGAAGAAGAAACCACCCATAGTATGAGACCCAGCATGTTAGATGGTGATGACCTTACCTAGATATGAACCAAATCCACTAGGAAGATAACACTATTATGCCAATAGTTACAGCCCTGGCTAGCATCTTGGACTTTTATTGGACTGCTAGTAAGGAACCATTTTATTTCCTTCATTTATGGTGTGTATTTGATAACCAATGCTCTTTTGTAGTTGATGTCGCTTCCATAGTCCTTACTTTTCCCAGTCCCCTTCTCCCATCCCACTAGGGGTTTGTATCTTTTTCCCCATTCACTTACTACATAGTTTCCCACATCCCTCACTAATCCCAAGGGATAACCTCTTGCTATAAACATTTCGGATAATATATCCATTTCGCTCATGAAATCCTCGCCACAAATGGAAGTAGTGAAAAATATATTAATTAAGAATTGAAACATCTTAAAGACTAATCAGGTCTTTCAGGGAATCTTGAGACGTATACCAAGATTAGTTTTTAAAACGGAGAAATTTGAATGTTTTGAGTTACGGGGTGGTTACACCTCAGTCAGTGAGGAGAAAGGCACCACAAAATGTGGTGCTTGTCCACAATGCAGTTTCATTTATGAGGACAATTATATGATCTTGGGAAATTATTTCAAACCAGGGTGAGATTTGTGAAAGGTTATTGTGGGGCAAGGATTGTGGTCTACCTAGCGAGATGCTCAGGTTGCCCTGTGTTTATATGGGAATGTGCTTTGTATAAACATTCGTCACTTTGCCCTCACAACAAAAAATTTAACTTCGGCATTCTAGAAGAGTAGTGGTAAACCCCAGAGGGAGGTGATTTGAAGGTGGTACTGGAAGCAAAGGAAGTGACATGGCAAATTAAGTTGAATGCCACCCAACATCCTGGTATTAATGAAGCTGTCACTATACACCCTTTATTGGTAATGAAAGCTGAGATGTATTATTGAAATAAATAATGACTTTAAAAGGGATACAATATTTTTAGCAAAATAAAAATTTTGAAGGAGATTTCATTTTACAGTTAAGCACAGTAAGTTGGTATGACTAGAGTAGAAGCATGATTTTATAAGGGATTGACCAGAAATGCACATCATGGACCTGGTTAAAGAGAGGTTATATGTAGATATAAAATTGCATTCAGTATTTTAGTGTATGTGGAACTTTGGGAACACTGGAGGTAGGGATCTGCCTCATGGCAAAGAACAACAAAACAAGCCATTGCTTCACAGTTATATTCAAAGTACATCCATGCAAGGGTTCACCATACTCATAACAATTTGGTGATGTTTAACAGTGTTAATCAGCTGTTTGAACAATATAAAAAGATGGAATGGATTGTACTAAAATGATTCTGAAAAAGTCCAATATTATAGACAAAAGCGCTTATTCCAATATGTTTTAAAAAGTTTTTAGGTATGACTTTTTTGTGGCTTATTTTATGGTTTTAAAGACTTTTTTCTAAAATAAAGTGTCAATATTCTAAGGACTGCTCAAGCTGCTGGCGTTACTATATCTTTTGATTTTATGGTGGTTGAGTGACGCTACACTGGTACCTTTATTGAATTATCACTTGTGACACAGACAGATTTATGTTTATATGAAAGTAATCGAACTGTATTAACAAATTCACGTTTACAAACATTATACTTTACATATATTGCTATACGTCATATAGCCTAAGCAACATTATATAAATTATTTAAAATCCTGCCCCTTTTTTTTAAGTAAGAAACATCTTTATTAAACCATCACTTATGACATAGGCAATTATACATTTATATAAATTAAAACAAACCACACCAACGCAAGCCAAGTTACAAGCATTTTACATCATGTACCATACTGAGACACTCCCAGTTTTAGTCATTATACATCATTTATAATCAACCCAATCATTTTCAGTCAAACATTACATAGCTCATTTAAGACCTGCCTTCTTTTAAACCTCATACCTCCCCTGCATGTACTGTTCCCACAATTCCCATTATTTCCTATGTAGTTTGCGCTTACCTTTTTCTAAATCCTTTTCTAAATATCTCAATTCCAGTTGTTTTATCTCTTACTGTATTCACTACTTCACTATAGTTGGTTAAGATTTTGATTTCCATTTTCTGGTAATAGCTTTTTGACATTCACCATTGTTAGACATAGCAAGGCCTTAGGCCAAGAGTACTTCAGTAGGAGATCATGAATTCTCTTCCTCATTTATAGGAAGGCAAAGGGCTCTACTTCACACTTTTTTTGGCAAAGGAAATGGACTTGCATCCCATCTTCAACATAAGTGGGTTAAGCAAGCACATCCAGTTCACAATACTAACTCTGAAGGAATGTAGGCTGTCTGAATGTTTTTTCCAGACATGATGGATAATTTTTTGAGAACCAGATGTGATGGATGCCTTTTGGCTAATCATTACCAGAGATTCACATAGATAATTTCTTTGGTTCACTTTGAGTGTTACTAAGTAAAATGTGCTGTTATTTTGTGTGTTTTTCTGCTCCCATAGTGTTTACCAGGGTGTTGGGCATTCTAGTGGTGGTCTTCATGTGTCCTGCTTATCCCTGTGGCCCACTCAAATGAAACCCGAGTACAACCTTGCTTTGTATTCTCCCATGGCTGCTGGTCGTGGTGGTCTGAATAACCTGAGAAAAGTCATCTCTAAGCTTGACTCAAGAATTCCCTTAAGTGAGGAAAAATTTGCACACTTTATCATCTGCCTTTCCCATCTACAGACAGGGCCAATAAAGTTGTATTTTTGGCGTCTTCTATGAAGGTGAGTGCAGTGTTCAGGCCTGCGCCTCAAGGGCATTATGGAAGCCACTATCTTCACAAGTTCCATTCAGGTGCCAGAGGATGTGGTAGATCAAGCAGCAAGGTTTTAATGTATAGAAAATTGCTCTGCTCTTGTAGACCTTCTTTTTGTGTTAGGGGACCTATTTTCCGTTTTAGATTGCATAACTTGATAATCGTCCGTTGGTGGAGACCTGCTAACTGAACATTTCTCACTGAAGATGTTAGCTGCATATACACCTAGCACAACTCCATGTCTTCTAGATATTCATTTGAGTAGTACAATGCCTATTATTCAGTTGCATTAGTCCACTTTTTGGTGCTTGTCTCTGCCGCATCCTTCAGTTTCGGCCTAACTCGTTTTTCTGTAATGAGGGAAGAAATGTAGAAAGAGGGATATGCATTTCTTGTGATAGCTTTCAGTTTCTGCCTTATCCTTTTTCTGTAGGCTAGGGAATAAATGGATCAAGAAAAAAGATATGCCTCTTCTGCTGAGGATGTCAGGCTCTCAATGAAATGTGGGAATGCCTGAAAAATATCGACTGGAAAACAGAATCATGGCAGTACCATTTAGAGGACAGAAACGGTCTATTACCAGAAGTACTGATGGCTGAGCATCTCTGTCTGGAATATCATTAGATCTATAAGTCACCAAACGTATTCATTTCATAAAGAATAGGAAATTATTTGCTGTAGCATTTAAACACTGGCTGCAAGCACCATTCCTTAGGTGCCATCCTCATGATTGTCCTTTGGTTTATGGAAGTATTTTGTTACTGATTTCTTCATTTAAGAATATTTAAGAAGAGTTGCACAGACTGATATATTTATTTATTTATTTTTTTTTGCAGAAATTGTTTCATGCAATAGGTCCAACTCTTCATTCTGGAAAATCACTGACAGGTAAAATTTATATAATCGTAAGCGTTTTTAAATTTTTTGCTATATTTCCTTTGCTAAACAAACTTATGTATGTGTATGGATTTGCTTAAGCATTTATGTTAGATAACAAATATGATATTGTAGTTAGTATTTTGTTATATCACTTAATAAATAGCTGAGAGAAATATGGTTTTGTACACTGAATTTTCTATCATTTGTGGTTCTGAACAACATGTTTTGATGATGGAATGCACATTTTCAACATCCCTTTGTTTTCACGTGTCCTTTGATATATGTGTATCAAATTTGTACAGATCAGTGTGATGAAAATAAGTTTTTGTAAAGGTTGAATATTTTGTTACTGTACTGTTAGAAGTAAATTAATGATAATATTGGCATTCACTGTATTTTAGAAGTAAATGGTAGCTGTCCTTTTTATGAGGACCTCTAAAGCGGTTTTGTGTGTTGCAAGTTTAATTCCAGGTATTGAAAATTGTCAAAGTTAGGTTTTAATTGCATTCTTTTTGTCCCAGATTTTCAGCATACTCTTACAGTCCGTCATTGTGTACAAACTAAAAATGTACTGATTTTGAGTACCATTATAAATTATTTAAACTTTTGATAAAAAAAAAGAAAATAGCCTGTCTGTGAGAAGTTGCCATTTGTCATATTCTCACACTACAGTATCAAAAAGACCAAACTGTAAGATACAAGTTGAAATTGAAATTGCCAGAGATGTAATGCATTTTTATCACTGTTTTAAAAGCAGGCCTTTGGTTGTTTTCTGTAAATTTGCCCCACATTTTAGTATGCTAGTTTTTATGATCATTCCTTCCAGGGAAAATGAAAAGGTTTTCTTTTCTCTGAAGGTGATTTTTGTACAGCAAATGCAGAATTTCCCTCCATGGTTAAAGGATGTAATTTGGGGTATTGTTTGAGCATTAACTGATGTGTTTTTGTAAGAGCTGATGGTGAGACCCTCCATAGGCATCACCAGTGATGTAGAGAATTAAAGCCCTTACTGTGACTAAGATGACCCAAGTTAGCTAATTGGCTGTGATTCTTCATGATGCAGGGGAGGTAGTCTAGGTGCTCCTGTCCTATGCAAGGAGACAGAGTGCATGCCCAGGGTTGTTGCTAAGGTAGGTGCCAAGGGGGTAGGTCATCTGGTAAATTGATGCACCTTCCCTGATGGCTGCTTCAACCCTTGGCCATGGTAATAGGAAATGAAAGGAGCTCATTAACTTAAAGGAGGCTGATCAACAGGCAGTGGGGGCAGAGTACAGCAAAACAGTAAAACACTGTGAAACCTTCTTGATGAAACCCTTTGCTTGGATTCTTCCTTACCTTCAATCCAATTATCATGAGCCCCTGTGTCAGCACATACTGTACCGTTGTACGTCAACTATTTAATATGGCATATCTGTATAATCTGACCGTTCTTTTTTGCTACTCACATAGGTAATATCACAATACTTGCTTTCCAAAGCTCCTGCATTTATTACTTTGGTGTATGTATCAACTAAGTGTCCATGTGACCATAGGATTACCAGTGAAGAACTACACTGGCATCTCCTGCTGTACCTCAGACAGGATTAAGACATGATGCTGTATCACAGGTGCAAGGAGTTTCACTTAGTTTGAGAATTTTCTTTTGTGGAAACTGAAGGAAGGGGCCTTCTTGCAACTCAGTGTAGCACAGAGCAAAAGCACTAAAGCTCAGTCAGTAGGTGAAGGACTAGCCCTTCTTGGGAGTAGTTTTGCAGCTAAAAATGGTTTTGTAGGCAAAAATGTGTAAACCTCATCCTCGGCAGGTGAGACTCATGCACTTGTCAGTCATCTGCCTCAGTGGAGGAACTCTTCTGGTTCACATTTTAGGGGATAAGAACCTAGGGTGCTGATGCTGCCTTCCCTCAGTTAATAGAATCGAGCTTATCATTGCCCTGCCTGATCCAGGTCTTTTGTCACTATCTGAAAGACTAGGGGAGGACAGGCCTTAAGGTCTTCTTTCCTAGGGCGTAATCTCCTCAAATATGGAGGGATATCCCACAATGTAGCTGTGGTTCATGGCCTAGTCATCAAGCATATGTTTGATTTATTTATTTTATTTTTGTATTTATGTTTTTGTTAACCAGACAAAGCACTGATCCATGTGGACCATTTTCAGATGCAGACAAAAGTTTACCTTGTATTTTGTTGCTTTCTGGTAACCCAGTACTGGCCAGTTTTCAAAAGCACAGACTCCCCTCCCTCTCTCTGTCTGTGACAGCTGATTGGCTGAGTATGTCCTGAGAGAGAAGCATATAGATATTGTAGGAAGTGAATGCTCAGTCATTTTCTGCCATCCAAAGAGAAAAAAGTCCTCAGACTCTGTAAAGGATCCAGTACTGATTCTTCCACCTTACAACTCAGATAAGCCACATTTGGGGACCTACTTCCTCTCATTTTATTGTTAGATTTATTTTATTTCTATTTGTGTTTATTTAAAAAATATATATTTATTTTAAGTATGTCAGTGTTTATAGGAATTTCTGTGGGAATTTTGATTGCAGCAGTGCTTATTTGACAAATGCTTGTATTTAGCGATTCTGAGGAAGCTTTTAATATTTCTTTTGGAAGTACAGTGTATATGTGTGCCCTTAGACACTAAGGACTGCCTTATGTAATCATAACCATCTGTCTTTACTGTTATTTTACTTTATTTTCATCTTTTGACAGGAAAATATTGCAGAACTTGGATTTTTTCCAGCAATTATATATTATTTTCTACATGCATGGCTCTGTTCTGTGTGTTATAACATAGGATTTTGATTTTACCTCAGATGAAGTTATTTTAATGTACTATGGCAGTTTTACTCTAACAAGAAAATGTGTGGTTTACGTTGCTATTAAATATTATTTTATGGCAGTTTAAAGTATGTGAATCTATTTTATAGTGATGGTCTAGCACGGTGGTTGCTTTGGTTTTTGGATTTTGTGTATTGGAAATTCTTTAAATTCTGCCAGCTGTAAAAGACTTCTGAACAGATTTCAAACTGTTTTTGTGATGATAAGACATCTTGGCAGAGTTCAGTTGTGTGGGGATTTAACTTACTACTAGAAAATTTAAGTGCCTGTTGTGATACATTTTCCAGTACTGGCAGTTTATTATTTTGGCTGGTGTTGTTTCCCCTGACTTGATGGATCCTAACTGTGCTACCTCCTGCCCCCAGTCAAATCCGGTTGCATCTAAAAAGAAATAAATAAATAAAAATATGCCTAGGCCTATGGTTAGTGATTCTGTTGAAGCCACTGCTCAGTCTACAAACCACATACCTTTTGCTCTGCCTCCTCCTAGTGTAGCTTTGCTGGGCATTATGGAGTCAGAGTTAGACACATCCTCTGAAGCTGTTCCAGTACCTGGTGCAGGTATGGAAGAACCAAACCCTTTAGGTGCAGGAGTATTCCAGAGAAAGAGACCCTTTGGCAGACATAATACACTGTTCTCACAAGAAAAAGAAATGGAAGCTTCGTCCTGTAGCTGATCAGATTGTAGCTGTTTATAAGGCTGATTTGGTTTCCTTGGCTAAGAGTGTTCTGCAGACAGCTACTTCTCGTGGTTGTATTTCCATACATTGTTCCAGTGCTAATTTGGCTAGAGACCAGTCTGTTTCAGAGAATAAGGACAATGGTGATTTCCTACCTAACACCTAGTCCAGTCACTCTGATTCTAAGGAAGGTGAACCTGAGCTCATGTCCAAACAAGTGTTCAATTTTTTTCATATGATTACTAGATTTTGTGATGTTTTTGCTTAGAAGCAGTCAAGAACTACCCCAGAGCCAGGCAAGGGTGTATGACCTTACAGAGGGCAAGATGACTAATGTTTATAGTGCTGCTTACAGGACACCAGTATCTGTTTCAGCAGTACCTAAAAAGGCTCAGGGAAAATATAGGGTCTCCTCTGATGTGACAGCTGTCTTTTCTCATTTAATTGCTGACCCACATGCAGTTTCCACAGCTGCCTGCTCAAATAAAAAATCCTTGGCTTCATCTAAATCAGTGTTCACTGACAGAGAGGGAAAATGGTTAGATCTGTGCAAAAGGATGTCTGTCTTTAGTAATCAAGCTTATAGAATGCTAATTATATGTGGACATTTGTATTGCAGTGTTAGTACAGTTTGGGTGATTTTGCCATATCCCTACCTGCAGAGCAAAAGTCTTATGAAATTTTCTAATTTGACTCTGGTTTCAAAAAATGCTGTGAGAGATGTGCTTGAATATTCAGATACAATTTTGAAAAATGCTGCTTCTGTTGTATTAGGCTAATATGCTTGGTTATGTAATCATAACTTCTCTGATGAATTTTTGGATGCACCTTTAAGCTCTGAATTTGTGTTTCTGCCCTGTGTTACACAGATTCTTAAACAGTGGGATAACAGAGGCAAATGAATGCATGGGATAGCTAGGACATTTCATGTACCCATGAACAAGCCAAACAAGGTGTCTTCCTTGAAGCAGCAAAACAAACAAAACTAACAGCCATACAGAAGTCAGAAACCCAGCAGGAATTGGCAGGAGGATAATTTTGCAAATCCAGTCAAGAGGGGTTTCTTTCTGAAAAAGAATCAACCCCCTGCAAAAGAATGATTATGCCAAGTCACAGAGTACCCCTACACCCCTCCTGCACTTCTTTCTTCCCCCAGGCTCTTTCTCAACCCTGCAGCGTACCTGCAAGTAGTATTAGACAAATGTGTTGTGGGAATAATTAGGAGAGGATACACTTGGCAGTAGATAGAAAATTTTTCCTCTTTCAGGGGAATTCCTTCACATCCACCAGACCAGTCAGGAGGTTTCCGCTAGTACTCCATCCTATGATAGAAGCAGGAGTCATAGAACCATTGCCTGTGATACGCAAAGGCAAAAGATTTTACTCCAGAATCTTTTTGGTACCAAAAAAGGAGCACTCCTGGAGATTCATCCTTGATTTGTCCTTTCTAAACACCTCTGTAAAAGTTCCCAAATTCAAAATGCTCACCTAACAGTCAGTTCTATCATTGCTTACAAACCACTGTTTTATAGCGACTCTAAATCACAAGAATGTTTGTCATATTCTTATTACTTCCAATTTCAGAAACTTTTGATTTGCTGTATCTGGCTTAAATTCAGTTTTATGCATTACCCTTGGGCTGGCTACAGCACGTTGTGAGTTTACAGTGTCTGGCCCTAGTGGTTGCCTCTGTTTATTTGCTAAGTTTTTCTGCATAGCTGCCTAGCTTGAGCATTTTCTGGCTTGTTAAACTTGATTTCTGTATTAGTAGCTGTATTTAGAGCACAACCAAAAGCTGTTTGCTGAATTTCCTGTTTGCACTTAATTTTAAATCGTTTTTTTCTTAAAACTTGCATATTTTCTGTCCTTGACCTAGCACTCTTGTGTGGGGTCATTTACTGCACTGTTATAACTTGATATTACTTGTGAACCTCTGCTATCTCTGTAAAAACAAAAACAAAAAAAAAATCTTGCTTTTTTCCCACTTTTCTGAGAGTTAAAAAAGTTCAGTTACAGGCTTGCTGTTCCTGAACTGTTTGAAAGTTTCTGTGAGGCCATTTTTGCTTGGGCTGAAGGAGGGTCTCTGTGTTTATCAGTGGCAGTGACTAACATTGAGCAGCTTCCCTGCCCCCCGGAGAGGTGGTTACTGACTTGAAACTGTAGTTTTATTGGCCACTAGGGGTCATTTCCATAACTCCTTCATTTGTCCTCAGAGGAGTGGTTTAGGGCAGTGACTTGTGGTTTGTTGGCCATTTTGGGTCATTTCCTGTCTTTTCCAGCCCCCTGCTATAAAGCACACTTTAGCGATTTAGCCCGATTTAGCGCGGAGTTGCTACTGTTGCACACTAGGGCAGCGCCGGTTAAGCAGGTTTAAACTATTCGGGCTACCTAAAGTCCACTCTTCAAATTTTCCCTTAAAACTACCTTCCTCGAACTATACTACTGATCTAATCAGCCTATCCTATAATTAAAAAGATCATCTCTACTTGACTCCAAGTAGACTATTCTCTATCTGTTAAACATAGCACTTGCTCCTACAGTACTTATTACCTTGATACGGCACTCTTGTCATAGATAGTACCCCAAAAAGGCAACCCCCCATTTCTCGGTCACCCACGTCCCCGGAATCTTTTTAAAGTTTTTTGTCTATTCCTTCTAGCATGTCGAGGGATCAGTTGCTAGTGTCCTCTCCTGCTCAGCTGGTGAACCTGGGAATATTGAGGCAATGTTACAATTGCCTCATGTACACAGACAACCCTCTCCTCCTCCCACAAAACACAAATACATGCGAGAGATGCAACTATACGGCCAAACTGGAGGCTGAGCTCTCTCAACATAGGACTGGCAAGACCAGTCAGGAGGAGAAGGTTACCACACACACTATAGACCCAGTCTCACATATTACCATTACAACCTCAAATCATACACATAAACACACAAAGACATACTCGGAGGCTCTGATCAAAAATCTACCAAAACAGCAGAGGCCACCAAAGCAGACACCCAAACAACCACCACCTCAGAACACAACACCTGCAACACATAGACCTCACAGTCAGAGTGTCAAACAGTCACAGCCCTTAAGGCCAAACACAATGCCAGACACACTAGTCATTGGTGACTCCATAGTCAGACACACTGACGTCCCGCTCACCAGACTGAGTAAGGAGAAGGTCACAGTAAGCTGCCTGTCGGGCGCTAGAATCCGCCACATAACGCAAGCACTCAGGTCTCTCAACAGCAGGTACAAATATGATTCAGTCATTGTCCACGCTGGTGTAAACGACCTGAGGCGTACCTCCTTGGACTACATGAAAAGAGACATTGAGGAGCTCTCTGATTATGTAGCCCAGACAGGTATGACCCTGACCTTGAGCAGTATCCTACCTTCACCAAGAATGATGCCACAATACAGAGATAAGATGATCAGCTTTAACAATTGGCTTAAACACTGGTGTCATTCAAAGGGGATCCAGTGTCTGTCTGCCTGGGATGACATGCTGGACAAGCCACGCTGCTTCAAGGGACGGCTTGCACCTGTCACCCTGGGATTCCGGATATTGGCAAAGGCTCTTGCCACCCCCATAGTGCCTTTTTAGGCAAGGCTCAAATTCTAAACCTACCACCCTAGAACACAAAAAGGAAAAAAACTAAGGGTAATGCTGCTCAATGCCAGAAGTCTAAATCTCAAAATGCACGCACTCGAGGCCCTTCTCAGTATGGAGAACATTGATGTCTGTGCTGTGACAGAAACCTGGTTCAAGGCTCCTGAGAGCACCCCAGCTATCAGGTTTTACCTCATATCATGCGTTCCGGCCCCAAAATCTGGACAATACCAAGAAAGGAGGGGGGGTATCCATATTCATCAAGGACACCCACACCTCAAGACTGGTGGCAACGCACGATGCATCGGAGACCATCCAGGTGCAATTAACCATAGGCAAGACTGCTCTGCAAATTGTAGCATGTTACAGGCCACCCTCACAAACTCAGGAACCTCACATGGCCTTCCTGAAAACACTAGAGGGATAAATGCATCACCAAACACCATCATACTAGGTGACTTCAATTACCCTAATATAGACTGGGAACACTACTCAAGCCCAAACACCCTAGCCCAAAAGTTCCTGGAATTCATAAACTCAAATGCCATGGAACAACTAGTCACCATCCCCACAAGAGGAGATAACATACTTGATCTCATCATCACGAACATGGGAGCACAATGTTCAACACCGGAGGTGTACCCTCACTGGTGAGATCAGACCACAAACTAATCTCGCTGGAGGTCCTCATCCCACCCCCACCTGAAATAAAAAAGACCACAGTAAAGAACTTCTCAAAAGCCGACTTCACACTTCTAAAGACTAGTGTGGTCTCCTTTAAGGCCCCGAGCCAGCGGAAAACAGTACTCAAGCCGCTGAATCACTTACAAATGCCTTCTACCAGCACCTGCAGGACTGCATGGATAAGGCAATCCCAAGCAAAACAAAGACTCTTTGTACCAAAGGCAAGCGTCCAGTCTGGTGGACCCCAGCCATAAACAAACTCTACAACAAAAGGAGGAAGCTACTACAAGATAGAGCAAAATCCTTAAAAGGTAAGACACCCTTGATCACTATAAGTAAAAACTAAGAGCTCTCATAAAATCATCCAAAGCAAATTTCGAGAGAAAAATAGCTAAAGACTCAAAAGACAATCATAAGGCCTTCTTTAGCTATGTTAGAAACCTGGGAGGAAACTCCCAGATATGCTCAGAGCTTGTTCAAAATGATGTGAAGATTACTGATCCTACAGACATTGCCAACATACTGGCTGACAGGTTCAGTGCAAACTTCTCCCCTCCCCAAAGGAGAGATATCTATACCAAACGATTGCAGCCCCCAAACATCTCCAGCGCCCAAGTGAGAACTGCTCTCTCCAAAGCAAAAACACAGCATCCATGGGACCTGATGGTGTCCCCGGCTGTGTGCTCCATGAACTCAATGAGGAATTAAACCCACAGCTAGGACAGCTGTTTAATCAAAGTCTTACCTCTGGATACGCACTCCAGGAGTGGCGCACTGCAACTGTGGTACCACTTCACAAAGGCGGTGCCTCCACCGACCCTGGAAATTACCGGCCCATTAGCTTGACAAGCCTTATCTGCAAAGCCATGGAGAGGATCATAATGGACCTCATAAATAAAGACATAGGAATTTGCAGACTTTGGATCCAACCCAGTTTGGCTTTGTCAAAGGCAGATCATGCCTTTTAAACTTGGTTGACTTTTTGAAACAGTCACCAAAGCCATTGATGAGGGAAAGGCAGTCCATACAGCCTACCTCGATCTGGCTAAGGCCTTCGATACAATACCCCATTCGGGTATCATTGAAAAACTCATCAGCTTAAATGTCAACCCATACATCACAAGATGGGTTGCAAACTGGCTGAGTGACAGAACCCACAGGGTCAGAGCTGCTGGCGCCATGTCAGACTCAAAGCCTGTCACAAGTGGTGTCCCACAGGGCTCAGTCCTGGGCCCACTCTTGTTTGGCATCTACTTTTCCAAAGTACAAGCAAACACAGGAGGGTTATGGCTGACAAAGTTTGCAGATGACTGCAAACTGGGCGCCATAGTAGAAAACACATCTGACACAGATATCCTTCAGAAGGGTCTCACAGAAATGGATAACTGGTGCCAGAGCCACGGCCTAAAGTTAAATGCGAAAAATGCATAGTCATACCCTTCGGGAAAAACAAGGTTACCCTAGCTACCAAATAGGTGGCAATCCACTGAGCACAGAAGAAGTTATCAGGGACCTGGGGACCCAGGTTGATAGTAGTCTGTCATTCGACACCCATGTAGCTAAAGTAGTTAGGAAGACCTTCTACATTGCCCACCTTATCATGAAGGGATTCTCATCTAGATCAAGGGAGGTCATAGTCTCCCTTTACTCATCACTCATCAGACCAATGATTGAGTACAATGCCCCATTCGAATGTATCTGACCCGACACTTGCAGCAGCTGGAGAGGCCACAAAAGTTCCTCACCAAAAGGATAAAGGGTCTCAAAATCTGTCCTATGCTGCCCGACTGAAAGAACTCCAGCTCTATTCAGTCGCACCGCTTGCTCAGAGGTGACCTTTGCCTAACATACAAGGCCATGTCAAACCCAGATTTGATGAATATGCTTCACCTCAAAAATCTAGATCCATCAGAGCCACAAGGGCGGAGACTTAAACCTTGACACGGCTATTAATAGGATGTGCTGGAGGGATAGATTCATCACCCAAAGACTCCCTATGCTGTGGAACAAAATCCCGGTACATGTGAGGCAGAGCACCTCGCTGGCCTTGTTCAAGAGAAATCTTGACCAATGGATGGGAGATCGCAGATATACCCCAGGGATTACCTCAGTGTCACTGCTCGACAGAGGCACAGCAAAATAATGGGTATAGTTCCCCATACTAAAGGGGTGGCGTAAGCCACAAAACGATGGGCTAGGCTTGTAAATGCCCTCGGGCAGATAGCCTAGTATGAACCTATGAACCTATGAACCTTATTCATCCACATTTTTCCTTATTTAGATGACTTGCTGATTTGTGCAGATTCTGCATACATATGCTGGAAATCCTCAGACATTCATGTCCCTCCTTTCCTACATGGGCTTCATTTTGAACCTTCAGGAGTCCTTTCTCAACACCCTCCCAGTGAATTTGTTTTTCTGGAATGTTTGATTAGCAGAGAACAAGGATGGCCTTCCTGCCAAGACGACGAAGTTCTGACTTATCAGGGCAGTTTCTTGAAATTCATTTCTCTAGACATGGCTTCAGCAAGAGAATTCCTCAAAACTGTAGGTGTCATAGTATCCGTGCTCCTAATGATACTACTAACCAGACTGCAGATATGAAACATTCTGTGGCAATAAAGGAATTTTGGATGCAGCACCTTCATCACTTTGTTTTCCAGGTACTAGTAGATGGATTTGTGAAATGGGAACTGTAGTGCTGGAGGGACCAACTGTCACTGGATCCAGGATTCCCTTTCTCTGTTCGGACCCAGGTCCAATCTGTCCAGATGAACTCTTTAGATTTTACGTGGGGAGATGTGATAGTTGGGGGACTCAGGACAAGCCAAAGCATCTAAACGTAAAAAAGACGTTAGTTGTGATTCATGATTTAAAAGTTCTTTACCACTTTTGAATTCCAGGTCCAGTCCTTTTCTAGTGACCAGAGACATTGCTACTGTAATGTGTTACCTGAACAAACAAGGGGATACAAGAACATACCCTCTTTGCCATTTGGCATGAGTGGCATGGAAGCTGGCTGTATAGCATTCTCTGACATTTCAGGCTTCATACATTCTGTCAGAACAAAACACATTGGCAGACAGACTAACTAGATGCTAGTCAGACCCTCACAAGTTGAAGCTCCATTTAGAGGTCTTCCAGGACTTGATCCTGATGAGGGGAACACCTCAAGTAGATCTACTTACATCCTTTCAAAACAGATAGCTGAGAGAATTCTGTTCAGGACATCCTTGCAGCCTTGCTTGGAAGAATGACACTCTTCTCATTCCCATGGTCAGGAGTGTTCCTGTCTGCATCCCCCCAATGATTCCCAAGGTACTTCTAAAGATACAAAAATAATTACCAAAAATCATTTTGGTTAGCCGTCTTTTGGCACAGGCAAATTTGGTTCTCCCCTTTAATACAGTTGGCAGGAGGGAATCACCACAAGCTTCATTATAGACTGGATCTGCTCATACAGTATCAGGGGTGAATGGTACACCCCAACTTAGAGCAATTGCAGCTGACCGCCTGGATGGTTCTGTTTTGATACCTTTTAGGTACTTGTTTCATGACGACGTGCAGCAAGTATTTAAGGAGGCAAGAAAATCTGCAAATAGAAAACATTATGTTTGTAAGTGGAGAAGGTTTTTTAGGTGGTCTCTAGTCAATAACAGAGGTTCCAGAAGGGATTCAACCCGTCTGGTTTTGAAATACTTATGTAAGTTGTTTAGAGATGATTTATCAAATGCTTCAAAGTCCATCTTGTAACCATCTCAGCTTGTCTGTCTGCTGATCCCCTCTTTCTTCTTTCTTGTGGTCAGACAGGTCACAAAAGGAGTGTTGCATGCAAGATCCCTTCGAAAGCAAATTCATGCTTCCTGGGACCTGATTTGTTCTTGAAAAATTGACCCTACCTCCTTTTGAACTTGCATCTCAGGCTGGCTTGCAGATCTTTACGTGGAATATTGTTTTACTATTTGCTCTTAAATCTGAATGGCAAGTCTTTGAGCTGCAAGCTGTCATGGTGGGCTACTCCCAGCTGATTTTTGTCAAGGACAGCGCTGTGTTACATACTAAATCATCATTTATGCCAAAAGTTGTTTCCGAATTCACCTTGAATCAAACCATCAGTCTCCTAGTGTTCTATCTTGATCTAAAGAAAAGAAAAAGGTAGGAAAGATTCTACATACCTTGGATGCACACAAGCAGCTCTAGTACTACCTTGAGAGAATAAAGCCCTTGTGCTGAACAGCTATTTATCTCCTATAAGGGGGTTGAGAAAGGTCTTTAAGCAAACCATTACACAGTTGTCCTCTGCTATTATTTCATGTGTCCACTATGGTAAATCTCTTCTAGGCAAGGTTAAGGTTTACTCAACTAAGGCCTTATCTTCTTTGCTGGCATATTGGAAATGGGTGACTCTAGAAGAATTCTAGAATTAGCAACTTGGCCCTCTGTTCATACCTTTTGAAAGCTGTACAGACTGGGCTTCTTTTCATACCTTTTGAAAGCTGTACAAACTGGGCTTCTTTTCAAAGTCCAAGGCAGGATTTGCTACAACCATTCTCCAGGGGCTTGTGGATCCTTATCCTTCCACCTCCCACTTACCTGTAACAGCAGATATTCAAATTCCTCACTGCCACAGTGGCAGCATTCACCTGCCATCCCCCCAGATTGTGCATTGCTGAGGTAGGTTTTAACTTCTTTGATTCGGTTGCTGCTGTTGGATTTGTTTTTTTTTTTCATATGGTATTGTGATTGGCTGTGAATTTACTCTTGCTAGATGATTCTGGCTTCAGTTGCTTCCATTGCCTCTTTTGTGGAAGCAAAAAAAAGTCTGAATACTCACTTTCCTTGACAGCTGAAGACTTCCACTCAGGATACGCTCAAACAATCAGCTGTCACAGGAAGAGGGGGGGGGGTCTAAGCTTTTGAAAGCTGGGCCACTTCCAGGGTTCCTTGGCAGATAACTAAAAATGCCACTGAGGCAGTGATGAATTTGAGCATCAACTGTTGCAGGGAAGTATGACTTTGATAGCTGTACTTTACATGATTGATTACATTAAGAAGAAAGTAATACAAACAATAATGCAACAGCAGTTAAGTTTGCAGTGTTATACAGTGCAGTGTCACGCATTAGGTCATTAGAGTTATTATGTTAGGAGACCATTGATTATTCAAGTATTTATCCAGAATCATAAACCATATTCTTTATGAAGTCAAGGAAAGGAGCAATATTTTGCTCCAAGATAAATTCTATAAAAAAGGAAGGAAGTAGGGGTTGAAATTCCGAATGTAATACATATGAAGAGGTAGTGGGGTGAAGTCAAGAAGGAGGGGAGTTTACAAAATGGACTTTGTTGGAGATGGCTGGATATTTGTTGAAGTTGTTAGCTGTCTGGAATAGCCATGGCAAGTAAATTTCACTCCTTCTCTTCCTGAGCATTATTTTACCTGGCCGTGGGTGTTTGTGGAGGGTTGTATTAGAAATTGTGGAGGGAGTAATTGTGCAGTAAAAGTTAGGTGCAGGTGTGTGTAACTGATGTAGGAAGTTCATTACCTTGCAGTAATGAGCACTCTGAATGTGTAAAAGTTGACAGCAGTAAGTGTGTGTGTGTGTGGGGGGGGTGTGAGTATTGAAATATGTTGTGGAGAAGGTCAGGTGGTGGCACTGTTTGTGAAGTAGTTTCATTTTTATTGGTTTCAAAGGAATTGTTTCAGCTGTTGTCTGATACCTAATGGGAGTTCAGATGTGCAACTGTACCTTTATACATGTAATTGATATTATCAAAGGGCCCAGAACAAGCACCTCTCTCTGCATACTCCTTCCATGAATTTGTTTGCAGGATTTTCTCCCAACGAATGCCTGTTGTATTACTTCCTTCATGCAAGACCATACACCGACCCATTTCTGAAGGTTATGGGGTCATGAGACTTTTTCTGTCTCAAGCTAATGAGGAGATAGGAGACATGGGGACCATCATGTTAGAAGTGGGCAAGGACAGTGAGTCCTGTTCCACCTCCAGCTCTTCTCAGGTGGCCTCTGTTTTGGTGATACCTTAATACTTTGTCATTTCTCCCAAGAAGCACTTTACTGTAAAGGCTATAAAAGAAATCCCAATCCCTATGAGCTACAGACTGTAGGGGACCTATACCTTGTCATCACAATAAACAGGACATGCTGGAGGGATAGATTCCTGTCCTGTGGACTTCCTATACTCTGGAACAAGCTACCCATCTTTGTCAAGCAAAGTTCCTCATTAGCACTCTTCAAGAAAAATCGTGATGAGTGGATGGGAAATAGGAAATACACACCGGGGATCACTTATGTAGTTCTGCTCAACAGGAGCACAGGAAATTAACTTTCTTGGGTGGTGTAAGCGAGGGAACCTTGTTGGCTAGGCTTACTTAGGCCCTTGGGCCGATAGCCTAGTACCTACCTATGAACCAAGAATGACAAGACAGATCTTTAAAAAATGGATGGAGCAAATTACATACAAATAAGTGGAATTAGTGGGAACAGTATTTGTAAAAAATAATGCTCAGGAAGAGGAGGAGTGAAATTTAAGGGAAGATCGTATTTGAGCAATTTATGTAATTTTGCAATGAATGGTAATTGTTAGAAAACTAATGAAAAATGTTTAAAATGGTTTATTATCTTTTCTATATTTATATTTGTTCCCATTTCATCATTCAATATGTAAAGTTAATAAAGATGGGGAGAAGGGAAGCAACAAAGAATTACTTTGCTGCTTATTTGGGAAAGAAAGTAAAGTAGCTGTGGCTCATCCCACCCTTGGAGTCAGTCATCCAGGATGCCGTTTAGGAAACCTGGAGGCCCCACAGTCTGGTTCTTTAGCTCCTAAAAAGCAGACTTCCTGTACTAGCCCGAGATTGAATGGTATTTGTCCCTAAACAAGCATCCTTGAGCTGTTTCCTGTGCGAACTCGCTGAACCAGCATAGTTCTCAAAACCCATAGTACTTTGCCTCCCTACCACCTTGCAAAACCTCAGAATCTTTCAGCAAGTGTATGAAGAGAGTTTAGTCTTCTGGTATGTTAGTAACTAGGGCCCTCACTTAATAATTTCACCTGTACAAGTTCTAGCCCCTCCCTGTGATCAAACTGTGGAGAAGGGAGTCTGAGCTCAAGGAGCATATGTTTCAGATTGCACTGACAATACTATAAGATTAGGGTTTCATGTCACCCATTGTAATTTTGACTGTGTGAGTGCTGGGGTTGGGGCCACTGTTTCATGTATGTGCATATCCAGGATGGCATGGCTGAGCTTGTTCTTAAGTAGGAAGTTAGAAGTAGTGTCTTGGATGCTCATTTTGTTTGTAGGGGAGGAGAGTTACTCTTCATTCAGGCCTCTTGAGACCTGATTGATCTTCTGAAGAGGAAATGGGTCGTAACCACTGTAAATGAGCCTTTTAATCACCTTCTGGCTGCCTCCTCTTCTTCTAAACTAATATATTTCAGAAGAGGAGGAAACTTCCTTGCCATCCAAGAAGAGCTCTTAAACAGCACAAGATCTTTCCACACCATTTAGTGGGCAAGTCTTCCTAGAGTGCAGCTCCATTCACCCTACTATATAGCAGCTCTATGTGTGGTCTAGGACTTGCTCATTCATGGTATGTTTCTCCGAGTTTGGACAACCATAAAAAGCCTATAATGTATACTAGACATATAGTCACTGTCAGGAACATCTTGTGGCTTTGCAGATTGCAGCTTCAAGAAACCCCACTGGCAGACCAGTCTGATCAAGCGAAACCCTTGGGACAGGCCTAGACTGTAATGCTGAGGGGGAGGTAGAGATGGTCTCATACTTGGAATGGGATCATCAGCTTTACTTCTGCCTCTTCTTGGTTTCAGAGGGGATTTATAGCATACAACTCCTTATTTGTACCTAGTAATTTTTAGTAAAAAAAAAAAAAAATACATATATACTACTTCTAACGTTTAACCAGAAATTATAGAATGTTTTTCTTTATAATCCTCATGTAAACTATGTGTGGAACATAATCTTTGTATAATCTGTATGTAGAACATAATCTCTGTATAATCTTTATGTGGAGCTTTTCTCCCCAGGACTCCATTGAAAACGGGTTATTTTGGCCCAATGGACTATCCTGGTTAAACAACTGCAAATAAATAAATAAATAAAATAAATATATCATTTCTGGCCCAGTTTCGATCTCAAAGAATTCAGTCCGCTCATCTGATATGCACAGTTCAAAAAATGAACCTTTGCGATCTTGCTCATCTGCTGCTGTAGGATACTTGGATACTGTGGTATCAGTGGACATCATGGATCATTTTTGGCATATAATTTGTGAGGCTGCACAAAGGAAATTCTTTCAGTTCGCTTTGAGTAGGTACCTTTTTCTGTATGAGGTGTTGTCATTTGGGCTTTCCTCAGCACCTAGAATATTTAGATATTGGCTTTAGGAAATAAAGCCTTGAAAGAAAATGCACTCCTTGTAGTACCCTACCTGGATGATTGCCTGCTTGTAGTCCTATCCATAGACTTCTGGAGGCATCTATATTGTGTATACCCCGGTGGTTGTAGACCTTGGGTGCGACATTAAAGTGTGAGATGCCCTCTGTGACTCATTCTTGGAGCATAGCCTTCATAAGCTTGGTGCCAGACACTTTCTAGTGCTGGTGGTACCTGCGTTAGGAAAAGGTCTAGGAGGGCATGGCTTTGATAGCCTCAATAAAAAAGAGTCCATGCATAGCTTATCTGACATTATAACACTATATCTATTATTTTCAGACTAAAATATTGTTTAAGTTATGAAGCTATTTCTGCTAACTTTAACATGCAGTTATTATTTTGTTAGCTTTTTGATATTTTGCCACAAATTTTCTACATTTTATAGCTCTGCCTTGTTAACTAAAGTAATAAGAATGTTTTTATATTCAGAACACGCAAAGATGCTGAACCACAGAGATGATGTAATTCCTTTATGTTGGCCCAGTAAAAAGGTATCGCATCACATCTCTGTTGTACCAGTGTCTTTATGGTTTCTGTTAGTGAACCGAGACAGCATTTAATTTTTTTTACTATATTCAAAGCAGAAAATTATTTTCAGACACCAGTCGTTTAAGCACTTTTCAAGGTGTAATCACACTATGACACTAATTGTTCTGGTGGCAGAACTCCATAAGTAGTATGAGAATTAATTTAAAAGTATTAAAAAATGGTCTGGCTGCAGTGATGAATTGAAAAGCCAATCCAAGAGCACATGACACTATAAAAATACATTAGAATGACAACTACAATTTGGTTTTGGCTTCAGAAGCATGAAGACATTTCTGATTTCAGTATAGTTTTTCTTTGTTACCAGATGGTATTTTTTTCCCTCTGTTTGCTCCCATGCCTACCAACTGACAAGTCCACAATTAATGGGCTAAGCCTATTTCTTTTCCCCTCAGCTCCCTGCAGCCATGCTCCTTTGCATGTGCTGCAAAAATACTGGTCACTGTCTTGGACAGCTACTATCCACATCGTTTTTGCTCTTGTTCACTCCTTCAGGCAAGTCTCCACTTGCTCTATAGCATCAGCGAATCAGCCAGGAACCATCTCCCTATCCCACAGGATGGACATGCCCATTTTCTATTTGCTGCTCCAGCTGAAGTCTTCTAGCCAATAGTCAGGGCCTTATCTCTCTATGCCATTTTTGCTGACAGTTTTCAGATGGTATTAGGGTAGTGTTTTATCAAGTCTGAAGGATGGGTAAGTTACAGTTCACAGAGTTGTCCATGTAACGTGTTCTTTATTACATGAAAAATTCAGTTAAAAATACATGCATTAGGATATTTTTCTTTTCCAAGAGTGTTTCATAGGCAATATCTGCCAGCTTTCCGGGTTAGGAATCTTGCTACTGGAGATCGTGGAACCCTCTTTTGCCATTTCAGTTAAGCATGGGTTGGTTTTGGCTGAGGTTGCCAGGTATGTTTCTCAAACAGGAGGTTTTTTTTAGTAAAAAAGAAGTCATTCTTGAAGTACACTGTTGAAGAAAACAATTTACATGTCATGATAGAGGATCTGGTGAGTGAAATGCCTAAATGTAGTTTGCACAAGTGTATCTGAATTTATTTGGGACATTCTTTAATTAAATGCTTTGTAAACTTTCTATTAAATCCATGGCCCAAAGAAATTTAGTGTTTCCCTGGCTGATGTCATGTAAGGTGGCTGTCCATAGATTTTAAAGAACTCCTCTTTCCACTTGCAGAGCTTAACTCCATTAAAATCTAAGGACACCTTTCACATTTTCCTCTCAGATGATGTCACTGAGATTAAAGGTCATCTTCGGGTCATTGGCATCATTAAATTGAATTTTATGAAGGTCTTTTTATGCCTGAGGGAAAAAAATCCCCTGATATAACGAGAATGCAAGTTGGTACTTTTTACACCACATAGTGGGGTAACAGGTAAGTCACAAAAGTGCAACAAAAAACTTTGTTAAAGATACAATGGCTGGCATATGTTAGTGTTTCAGTGTTAGAGACTACCTGGGAATTGGGTACGACAGTATCATTTTTGCATGATTAAATTTTGGGAGGATGGAGTCCTACAGAACACAGGATGCAGTTTATTAATTGACAGTTTCATTGTGAAATAGAAACATCAGGTACACTGCATGTTAATACAGATCTCAGCAGCCCAAAATCAAGTCAGTGCAGAAAAGCAAACTTCCTGCACCCTGAAGCAATATTATAGTGTATAAATATAAAAGTTAAAACTCTCTAGTGTTAGATCTGAAGATGTCTTTGGATGAAAGGGCTTAACTAAGGCAAATGAAGCCCCATGAGAAGAATGGGACGTCTCAGACCTACCTTGATTTTTGTTTCTTTTATGGACTAAGTAAGTAATGGTAGATTATTTGCTTGTCTGTTTTGCATTTACTTGGCTTTGGCCTTCTGAGATCTGTATTAACAGGCAGTAAGCATGTTGCCGAATACAGGAGCTGCCTGACATGGACCTTTAGTATGAGACTTTTTCCTTTTCAGAGACACTGGATTCCACTGGTAATCCTCTAGCTTCACATATACCTCTCAGGGTCTCTTCTCTTATGAAACATGTTTAAATTTAAGAGTTTGAACTGGAAGACATAGACTTCTCAAACCCCACTTCCGTCTGCTTCTGAAATCTAACCTCCTATAGAAATTGTCCTGTATACCACATAAGGTGCACCTTTTATTATAAATAATATTAAAATAGAGAGGAAGCTACAAAGCCCCTTCTGAGAGAATATCTTTGCCATTTCAGATAACATGAATGTAGTAGTGAAATGCAGAAGTATGTATTCTCTCTTTACAAATGCACATGCACACACACACACACACACACACACACACACACACACACACACACACACATATCATCATCATCATCTTCTTTCGGCTGTTCCCGTTAGGGATCACCACAGCGGATCACCTGTTTCCATTTCTTCCTGTCCTCTGCATCTTGCTCTGTCACACCAACCACCTGCATGTCCTCTCTCACCACATCCATAAACCTTATCTTAGGCCTTCCTCTTTTCCTATTACCTGGTAGCTTCATCCTTAGCATTTTTTTCCCAATATACTCAGCATCCCTCCTCAGCACATGTCCAAACCAACATAATCTTGCCTCTCTGGCTTTGTCTCCAAACCTTCCAACCTGGGCTGACCCTCTAATATACTTATTCCGAATCCTGTCCACCCTCGTCACACCCAGTGCAAGTCTTAACATCTTTAACTCTGCCACATCCAGCTCAAACTCCTGCCTTTTTGTCAATGCCACTGTCTCCAACCCATATAACCCTCTTGTGGACCTTTCCTTTCACTCTTACAGGTACTCATCTGTCACAAATCACTCCTGACACTCTTCTCCACCCACTCCATCCTGCCTGTACTCTCTTCTTCACCTCTCTTCCGCACTCACCATTACTCTGAACTATTGACCCCAAGTATTTAAACTCATCCACCTTCGCCACTTCTACTTGCATCCTCACCATTCTTCTATCCTCCCTCTCATTCACACACATATATTCTTAGTCCTGCTCACCTTCATTCCTCTTCTCTCTAGAGCATATCTCCATCTCTCCAGGGTCACCTCCATCTGTTCCCTACTCTCACTACAGATCACAATGTCATCTGCAAACATCATAGTCCATGGGGACTCCTGTCTGATCTCGTCTGTCAACCTGTCCATCACCATTGCAAATAAGAAAGTGCTCAGAGCTAATCCTTGATGTAACCCCACCTCCACCTTAAACGCATCTGTCACTCCCACCGCAGACCTCACCGCTGTCACACTACCCTCGTACATATCCTGTACCACTCTTACATACTTCTCTGACACTCCTGACTTCCTCATACAATACCACAACTCCTCTCTAGGCACCCTGTCATATGCTTTCTTTAAGTCTACAAAAACACAATGCAACTCCTTCTGACATTCTCTGTACTTCTCCATCAACACTCTCCGAGCAAACATTGCATCTGTAGTGCTCTTTACCGGCATGAAACCATTTTGCTGTTTACTAATCCTCACGTCCCTTCTTAACCTAGCTTCCACTACTCTTTCCCATAACTTCATGGTGTGACTGATCAATTTAATCCCTCTGTAGTTACTACAGTTCTGCACATCACCCTTATTCTTAAAAATCGGTACCAAAACACTTTTTCTCCATTCCTCAAGCATCCTCTCACTTTCTAAGATTTCATTAAACAATCTGGTTTAAAACTCCACTGCCATTTCACCTAAACACCTCCATGCTTCCACAGGTATGTCATCTGGGCCAACAGCCTTTCCATTCTTCATTCTCTTCACAGCTTCATAGCTATCCTTACTTTTCTCCTTGCTAATCCATTGTACTTCATGATTCACTATCCCTACATCATCCAACCTTCTCTCCCTCTCATTCTCTTCATTCATCAACCCCTCAAAGTACTCTTTCCATCTCCTCAACACACTCTCCTCGCTTGTGAGTATGTTTCCCTCATTATCCTTTATCAAATGTACATGCTGCACATCTTTCCTAGCTCGGTCCCTCTGTTTAGCCAATCAGTACTGGTCCTTTTCTCCCTCCTTAGTGTCCAACCTTTCATACAACTCTTCATATGCCTTATCCTTAGCCTTCGCCACCTCTGTTTTTGCCGTGCACCTCATCTCCTTATACTCCTGTCTACTTTCTTCATCTCTCTGACAATCCCACTTCTTCTTTGCCAACCTCTTTGCCTGTATACTCTTCTGTACTTCCTCATTCCACCACCATGTCTCCTTGTCGTCTTTCCTCTGTCCCGATGTGATACCAAGCACCTTTCTAGCTGTCTCCCTTACTAGCTCTGCTGTAGTTACCCAGCTATTTGGTAAATCTTCACTGCCACCCAGTGTCTGTCTTAACTCATCCCTGAACTCCACCTCACAATTACCCTTTTTCAATTTCCACCATTTGATCCTTGGTGCTGCCCTCACACTCCTCCTCCTCTTCTTCTTGATCACCAACGTCATCCTACAAACCACCATCTTATGCTGCCTAACTACACTTTCTTCAGTCACCACTTTACAGTCTCCATTCTCCTTCCAACTTGCCCTCCTACATAAGATATAATCCGCCTGTGTGCATCTTCCTCCACTCTTGTATGTCACCCTATTGTCCTCCCTCTTGTTAAAATATGTATTCACCACAGCCATGTCCATCCTTTTCACAAAATCCACTACCATCTGACCTTCTGCATTCCTTTGTTTAACACCATACCTACCCATCACTTCCTCATCCCCTCTGTTCCCTTCACCAACATGCCCATTGAAATCTGCTCCAATCACCACTCTCTCACCCTTGGGTATAGTCATCACCACATCATCAAATTCACTCCAAAATTTTTCTTTCTCATCCATTGCACACCCAACTTGTGGAGCATATGCACCAACAACATTCATCATTACACCATCAATTTCCAGCTTCATAAACATCACTTTATCCAACACTCTTTTCACCTCCAAAACACTCTTCGCATACTGTTCCTTCAGAAAAACTCCTACGCCATTTCTCCTCCCATCCACACCATGATAAACCAATTTGAACCCACCTCCAATACACCTAGCCTTACTCCCCTTCCATCTGGTCTCTTGCACACACAATATACCAACCTTCCTTCTGTCCATCATATCAGCTAGCTCTCTCCCTATACCAGTCATACTGCCAACATTCAAAATTCCAACCCTCACTACCACAGTCCTAGCCTTTCTCCTCTCTTCTTGCCTTCGGCCATGCCTTCTGCCTCTTTTCCTCCTTCTGCCAACAGTAGCCCAATTTCTGCCAGCACCCTGTTGGCTAACAGTACTGGTGGCAGTCGTCGTTAACCTGGGCCTCGACCATTCCGGTATGGAAATATTTACTGGTGACTGCATGAAATGATTTAGCAAAGTTTTACGCCGGATGCCCTTCCTGATGCAACCCTCCCCATTTATCCGGGCTTGGGACCGGCACAAAGAAATGCACTGGCTTGTACATCCCCAGTGACTGGGTTTATGTCTAGTACACTGAATAGATATTGTTCTTATTTTTTATCTGCACTCTTCATGTGGCATTATAAGTTTATGTATGTTCTTTATCTGTACCCTTGGTGTGCCATCTGCTTTTTTAAATACAGTAAACCTGACATATTAATGATACTGACTAAAAATAAAGGTTTGCACAGTGCACATGCAAAGCATATATATACAAGTGATCCTAAAACTGCCTATCCCACCTAAAGTAACCCCCCAAATGCAACCCCACCACTTACCTTTGAAGAAAAGAACTGAAATAAAATATAAGAAAAATATGAACTATATCTCGTCCACTTCATTGTAAAACATACACAAGTAAGCTCACTTTTTCATGCTACATTACCTTAAACACGATCCCTTTTCAAAAAGAGGATATGCGGATCGCGAACAACAAAGAGGGGAACAATACAAACCATGGCGGGACAAGAGGACAAAGTGGTATTAATGGACTTGTTTCATATAATAATACTGTGAATATATCTGGTTTGTCAGTTGATGAGTTTTTGCTTAGTGCTTTAAATCATGGGTTGAAGTTTGTCCCTACTGTTATTCCACAGTTATATGAGTGCAAAATAGAAATGTATAAATTTGTTAGGAAATTACATCTGTGGTACTATTTTGAACATCGTACATGCTTAAATGTTGTTCCTGAAGCATGGCATGATGGCACAGATGAAAATTCATCTGAAAGTGAATTGTTTGACACTCTTGTTTCTTGTAACAGTGACGTCAATGCTTATTGTTTAATTGATACTTCTGCTGTGATTTTTAAGAGTCAATTTATGCCACCTTTTACACATGAAGGCATAAAAAAGTTTTATGCTATGATTCAGTTTGAGTTGGAAATGTTATTTAAAAATTTTAACTTGAAAGATGTAAAATATAATTTATCGAAACAAGAATGGTTGTCCTTGATTGAGTTTTCGAAGCAAAGGGAATTAGTTATTAAACCCTCAGACAAGGGCAACAAAATAGTAATTCTTCACTACGTACAATATCTAAAAATGTGTTTTGAACTATTAGGGACAAGACAGTTTATGAAATGGTAAATATTGAGGCTGTTGAACAAGCTAAGAATGATTATATGTTATTGATTCACAAGGGTCTTAGACTGGGTTATTGGTCATTAAAAGATGTGGATAATAAATTAATATTAAAAGAGACGAGTCCAGCCTATTTTTTACTGTCTGCCCAAAATACATAAAGATAGTGTAAATCCTCCAGGCCGTCCTATAGTTTCAGCTAGTAAATATTTCTTACACAATTTGGGGGTTGTCCTACATGGTGTATTATTAAAAGAAGCCAAACAACTTCCATCGTATATTAAGGATTCTTTTGATTTGTTAGATAAAATAAAAAATGTTGTGTGGCGTAAAAATATGTATTGGATAACCCTAGATGTAAAAAGTCTTTACACTAATATAAAACACACCTTTGGATTAGAATCCTTGCTGTATCAGATGGGCAACAGCCCGTTAACATATTATGTTATGGATTTAGTACAATTTTGTTTGAGAAATAATTTTTTTTTATTTTGAAAACCAAGTGTATCACCAAATCCAAGGTACTGCCATGGGTGCACCTTTTGTACCCATGTATGCAAATATTTTTATGGGCTTGGTAGAAAGAATGCATTTATGATAAATTATTTTTCAATCAATATGTGAAATACTATTTTAGATACATAGATGATTTAATTTTTTTATGTGAAGGTGGCAATCATTTAGTACAAAATTTTGTGGAAAATATTCAAATTAATAGATTTGATATAACTTTTGATGGCTTACAGGTTGGACATCAAGTTTCTTTTTTGGACATCACCTTATGTGGAAAAGTGGGAGAACATATTAGTGCTAGTATACACAGAAAGTTTGGGGTAGTAAATGAGTTTTTAATGGGAAATAGTTGTCACCCTAAACATACTATAGAATCTTTGCCTTACGGAGAGTTTTTGAGAATTTCCAGACTTTGTAATGGTGAAGATGCTTTTAATAATGAATTAGAACAAACAAAATTAATGTTTAAAAATAGACGTTTTGATATAGAACTACTAGTTAGAGTGTTCTAAAAGTATTGAATAATAGATATAATAGAAATAATAAAATTAATATTAGTAGAATGAGTAGTAGTGATAAAGATAAAAAGTTGTTTGTAGTGTCTAAATATAATATTTTAAGTGATAGTATTAGACAATGTATTCTTCATTTCTGGGAATTTCTTAAGAATTTATAGAACTTGATGGTCTCTCTAATAAAAAATTAATGTTCTCATATAAAAGGGGAAGGAATATCAAAGATTTAGTGGTACATAACTAAGTTTCAGAGACCTGATACCAAATTATGTCAGCAAGTTTACTTCAGAGGGACGAAACCTTGTGGCAAATGTAGCGGTTGTCCTTATATTATTAATTCCTTTTTGTATATTAATAATGTTAGTTTTAAAACAAATGGAATATTTAATTGTAGGACAGAGGGTGTTATATATGCTATCAAATGTAGTTGTAATAAGTTTTATATAGGACAGACGAAAAGGATGTTTAAAACAAGATTATTGGAACATCTGAGAGATATTAGGATAAATAAAATGGAGAGCCCTTTGGCTCTTTATTTTAATAACTGTCATGATGTGAATATAGAGGGTTTGAAAGCTACTGTTTTAGAACAGATTAATATGCCATATTTGAATAAAGAAATGTATATGTTGATGCTTTTACGGAAATAAACTATTTTCATTTTAAAATATGATACACTGATTCCAAAGGGCTTGAATACAGATTGCTGTTGGAAAAGTGTTTTGTAAAAATGTATTCTCACTTTAAATATATGAGAGTTTCTTTTAACAATTGGATTAATTAATTGTTTGATTGTTTTATTGAGTAGAGCTGATAGTATATGTTTTTTAAGGTTTTGTATGTTACTCCTTGAAGGCTTACTGTTGCCGAGGCGCTAGAGGAATACATTCTTTTTCAGTGGCTATTGCTGTGTGGTTCATTTTTGTGGTGAAGCAATTTTCCTGGTTGCTGTGGTTATTTCTACGATCCCTTTTCAGTCAGATCCCTTTTCCACTTAGCTTGCAGAGTAGTATGCATGATGTAATCAGTCCCCATTACTTCACAGTTTGAATTCATGGACATGTCTCTCAACATGGCCATTGCTTTCTTAGTAGTTGCAAAAGTCAATACTCCCTCCATTAAAGATACATTTACACTGCTGGGAATCTCAGTCTGTGCTTTAGTTTGTTTGTTACATTGGGAATCTCAGTCTGTGCTTTAGTTTGTTTGTTACACTCTTTGATAGCTTCCATTATTTGCAATTTTTGTTAAAAAAATGCATCTGATTATTCATAATTCACATGCATCTTTTGACCCACTGTGGTAAATGTCCTCTGTAGATGTCTTAATTGCCATGGTACATGGTCTCTCATATTTTTTCACAAATTGCACCACAAAACATTTTTACTATAAAATGGCCTGGTACAGTCAATAGCAGTTGCTGCATTTTTATCAGTTCTGGAAGATTTTTGTGAAACCTATCCATTGTGCCATCTTAGTTTTTGGAAACTCCAACAAGCCTAGTCTCCATTCTTCCAGCTGTCCAGTCAGTCTCATGTTCTTTGGATAAGCCTTATCAGATTTTGTTGCCAGTTGCTGGTCCACATTTTCTGCCTAGCCACTTCATTCTTCTTTTCTGTTTTGCACTTCCACCACCTTCTGCACAACTGGCATCATGGCAAAATGTTGAGTTTGCAAGAACTCACTATTGTCCTTGTGAACTACTTAACCTTTTTTGTGTATCCTTGCAACAGCCTAGAAGTATGCCACATAACAGATTTCAGTTCCTTCAAATGTATTGCTATTTTGACATTCAGATGAAGTAACGTTTATAATTTCTGGAGTACTTATGCTATGACCACTGTTCCTGTCTGTTCATACCATTGCACATTTCTTCTTCTAAAAGCATATTTTCAACTATGGTTTCCATTTTTCTATCATAGAAAGTAGGCCTTCACACACCACTGTTTCACTTGTTCATTTTGAAATGTCTAATTTAAGCTTAAAAAAAACCTTTAATCAACCACAATACAATGAGCAAACAGAAGAGACATTACATGACTTTTTCCTCTTGTTTTAATGAGTTTCAGTCAAATAGTTACAAAATTATGGCATTCACTGAAGTGGACTTTCTCATGTATTGGACTTGTGTAGCAGTACTGTTCAGCATTCCAGTCACTTTTAGACATGCCAACCATGTTACTCTAGGGATTATATTCCTTCCTTGGGGTGGACATAGGTCAGGTTGTCCACTGTAGTTTAACTCATATTTGGGTATAGCTGCCATATATGCTAACTGCCATTTTGTGTGCTTTAAGGCTAGATAGTTTTGAACAGCATCTTCAGTTTGTTTTGCATTCTAATTTTCTTAATTTCCAAATTCATTCCTACCCAAGTCCTGACACACCATGGAGTCTTTAAGTGAAAATCCCACCACTGCGTATAGAATTGGAAAACAAAATAAAACATCTCATCTCAAATACTTATCTAAGAAAAACAAAAAATTTAAACATTTTAATGATAGATCCAAAGTTGCTAGACACATAAAGTGTTTGGATGTTCTGTGATTGTGAACCAGGAGCATTCTGATTCAGAAGCCTATCAGGTAACTGCCTTTAATGCATGCAGGTGTTGTGGATTAGCTCTTTCAGCTGGGAACACTTAGATGCCATAAATAAGAGTGATTATTTTGATTTTTCACTGCAAGACACAGGATTAATAACTTGTATATTTTTCTTGTCTTTTTTTTCAGATGAGCAAGTTGTCATGGGTAACAAGCTGCTGGTATATATAAGGTGAGTCATCATCATCAACCACCTCCTTTTCACATTTTCTGTACGGGTCAGGGTGTCATTTCAACTGTTGCCATCTCTCTCAATTCTGTGCCACTTTCCTACCTTCTTCGACCACCATTCCTGACTGTTGCAGGTCTTTTGTCACACAATCCTTCCTCCTCTTTGCCGGATGCCCTCTTTTCCTCTTGCCTTCTTCCTGTCTGTCCTAAATCTTCACCAGATTGTGTTCTGCCTTTCTGCTGATGTGCCCAAAGCACAGTAATCTGTTCTCTTTGACCTTCTCTCCAGTTGGAGTTACTTTAACTTCTTCTCTTGTGTACTCATTTCGTCTGTCTGACCGTGTGCATCCTACCACCCATCTCAACCATGTCATCTCCATCACCCCTAGCTTCCTCAACTGTTCTGCATCTACTGTCCATGTTTCTGTTCCATAAAGTAGTACTGGTTGCACCTTTGTTTTGTACACCTTACTTTTTATCTTCTTTGGCATTCTTCTGTCAAACACTACCCCTGACAATGAGCCAGCTGGCTGCTGCCCCTCTGATAATAGCTTTGACCTCGTCATTCAGACTTCCTTTTTCTTCAACTATCCATCCCAGGTACTTGAAGCTGTTAACATGTTCCACTATTTTCCCTTCTATCTCTATTCCCAGCTTCTTCTGATTTCCCCCATTTGGTGCCAGTGCAACTGTCATATCCATACTCTCTTTCATCCCTTGTACCTTACATTTTACATTCCAGTCCCACATCCTTTGCTAAAGTTCTTACTCAGTCTGCCTGCAATGCCACATGGTCTGCATACAGCAACTGCTCCTACCTGTTTGCTGATGTAGTCATCACAAGTATGGACAGCTGTTGGATCACAGCTGAACCATGATGCACACCCTCTCCCAATGGGAATCCCTTTGTGAGACCAAGCAGTATTCATACTTGAGTCATTGGGTCCTTTTCGATAGCCTGCACTAATTCTTTCTTAGTTTCTGGGACTTCAAACCACTGCAGAGCTGCCCAAATGAGATTTTTGCGACCTTGTCATATGCTTTCTCCAAGTCTAGGAATGCCCAGTTGGACTCTTTCCTTATTTCTAGGTTCTTAAGTATCTGTATGGCTGCAAACATCAGGTCAGTTTTGCTGCAATCCTATCTGAATCTTAACTGGCTCATCTCCCATCTTACTTTCTACTACTCTGTGTATTAATTTATCAGTCACAGTCTCCTGAACATTCAGGAAGTGTGACAGGTGTTTGATGCCTCCATTCTGCCCACATTTAGTAAATGTCCCCTTTGTTCTTTAGCATACTGGCACTAGAATCCTCAGAACCCCTTTCTCCCCATCTCACATATTTCTTATATGAGCCTGCTGCTTTCCTTGACTTGATTTTCCTTAATGTTCTTCTTACTTCTAGGGTGGACTTCTCTTCTTTCATTGTAGGCTTTCTCTGGGGCAGTGCAGCTTCTGCAGGGTTTTCTTTGTTCAGAAGCTGCAGGAAGTACTCCTTGCATCTGCTTTTGATGTCCTGTGGACTAGTGAACAAGTTGTTGCTGGGATCTGTTATGAAGGATGCTTAACTCTCTTCTTTATTTTTCTGTCTTTGCCCTGCAACCTGATGATTTCCTTGTGCCATGTACTTAAGTCACTGTCCAGAAGCTGATAAGAGTACCTCTGATAATTTATTCTTTGCTATTGCAACTCCTCTTTCAGCCTCTTTGTTAACCAACCAGTATTCCTTCCTAGTTTGGTCCTTCTTTTCTATCTCCCACTTTTTCCTACATTCATTTTTTTTGCCTTTTGATGACTTCCTGAACTTCTGCATCCCATCACCAGCTTTCCTCATGTACCTTATTTCCATACCTGTCTCGGCTAAATATCTTTTCTATAGTCCTCACACATCCTGTTTTGAGGTGATACCATTCTTCTTCAACTACACCTATTTCCTCCTCTTCCTGAGGTGTTACAGCCTTGAGTAATTCCTTAAACTCTTGTGCTTTCTCTCCAGTCAGCTTGCAGGTCTTTAGCCTGGTGTCTGTTGACCTCAGAGCTTTCTGTGACCACTTCTTGCAACTGATTGTGGCAACCAGTGGTTTATGCTATGGGCTTATTGTTTCACTGGGGATGACTTTGCAATCGCTGATTCTACTTCATTGCCCTTCACTTACTATAAGAAAGTCTATCTGAGCTGCATATTGGCCACACTTGTGTGCGATCCTGTGACTCTCTGTATTGCTGAGCCATGTGTTTGCCACCATCAAACTATTTATTAGCCAGAAGTCAAGAATGGCTTCTCCACCTTCATTCATAGTGCCCCTCCTACGTGGATCCAGGCAGTCATCATATCCTGTTCTGTCCATCCTGATATGTGCATTCAGGTCACCCATTATCAACACCATTTCATGTTGTCCTGCTTTATATAGTCAGTCCTGCAACTGCTGTCTGCATGCACTTTTGTTCTACTATCACTTATTGTGGAGTATAGGCTGAGATTATGAATAATTCCCTATTCTTTCCCTGGAGTCAGGTTGCCATGAGTCTGAGTCAGTCACAAGTTCTGATGAAATCCCTCACTGTTTTCTGAAACTTGTCCCTCACTGCAATCCCCACACCATTTGTACTCTGTCTTCCTCCTGATTAGTAGTCTCTAGATCACAAGCCAATTGGCTTTGCTGTATTGCCCTTCCTTTTTGTCACCAGGATACACAGGATGTTCAGCCTCCTCCTTGCCATCATGTCATCTACTTCTAAGCTGTGTCCACTCAGTGGACCTACATTGAGTGTAGCAGTTCTTTGTCTGGCAGGTTGATTGTTTTTTATGTCCAACTTACACTCAACAGAACTATTCTTGGTAATCCAACCTGGGCAGGTGGACACCAGCTGGCCAGCTACTTATTGACCCAGGGCTGATGGACTTTATGGTGGGCACACACTGGTGGGTGCTGGGCTTTATGATGAACACACATTGGCCAATAGGGGGTGCATACCCCTCCCACACAGCATGGGTCCATAACATAGGTGTGAGTAACCCAGGTCCTCAACCCACTTACTCATCTTTAGTAGGCTTTGGAACCAAAACTTTGCTGCATGAATGAATCATCTAGAGTCATGTTTTACACCATCACGTGGCTAGCCCTCACATTGCATACAGTCAGTTATCAGGGTTCTCGTATCTTTTTTTGTTTCTAGTACATTTATTTAATTATTTATTAATTTATTGATCAGTGTTTTGTGTATGACCCTGTCAAATGCTAAAGTTGTCTATATAAATTAAATCACAGTGCAAATTTTCATTCATAGCTGTTATATTGTTATAGAACATCATGTTGCAGGTGGCAATAGATCTATTTTCAACATATGCATGCTGATATATGGTTTCTAGTCCCATCCTGTCCAGATCTGACAATAACCTGTCCAATATTGCCTTCTCCATTAATATTCCACAACATGAAAGTAGACTTAAGGGTCTATATGAGTCTGGGTTTGTCCTACTCCCCTTTCCCTTAAAGACAGGTTTAATAAGTGCATGTCTCCAATCTTGAGGAATCTCCCCATATTATATGACCTAGTGAATAATAGATATAATGGTAGTGTAAGTTATTGCTGAAGTATTCTCAGGTCATTTTTACTAATTCTGTCTCCTCCCTGTGCTTTGTTTGGATGCAGTTCGTGCAGTTCTTTTTTGATGTAATGTAATTTGTTTCCAGTAGCTGGGGTTACCCAGATTTTACTAGGACAGTTATCACCCCTTTTGTGGAGCCAAACTACTTTGCATAATATTTTGTAAATATATTTATAATCTGTTGTGTCTGAGAATAAATTTTAGAATCTGCACAGTTTATCAAGTTGTGTCTTTACTCCCTCCACATCTTATGTATCTATAGAAATGTTTCCTATTATGCTCAATATGTTTATATAAATTTTCTTGATTTTGTCTCACACTATGCTTAATTTGTTTGTTTAACTTGTTTATTTGAGTTTTCAAAGTTGCAGTTCAACCTCTGTCCCATTTCTTACATTTTTTGTCTCTAACCTTAATCAAATATCTTGTTCTTATGGAAATATATCCCCCTGATGTATGCCTAGACCGTGATGTTCAACAATTTCATATGGGAACTCACAAGCCTGTATGCCACAACGTTGACTGCATCAGAGTTGCCACAGTTTCCTGCTCCTTCCCTTGCTGTGCAACTCCAACTGAACTTTTCTACGGGTTTCCTACTGAGGACTCCGAAGTATTTTCATATGGCAACTGATCAGATGCTTCCCATTCCACCGGTTTATCCTTAATTTAAGGACTCATTGTAATATCATGCAGGGGCGGCCGCAGTGATGCAGCAGGTAGCATTGCCACCTCACAGCAAGAGGTTCTCTTTTTTAATCTTTGGCTGGGGTGCCTTCTTTACAGAGTCTGCATTTCCTCCCTGTGCTCCAGTTTCCTCCCACAGTCCAAAGACATGCTGTATGTGGATTGGGTGTGTGTGTGTGTGTGTGTTTGTGTGTGTGTGTGTGTGTGTGTGTGTGTGTGTGTGTGTCTGTGCCTTCTGTGGAAGGTTGAGCGCCGGGCTGGGAACTTAACACCATAAAACTCCACTGCCAATCCTGAGCAGACAGGTGATCCACTGTGGTGACCCCTAACTGGGAAAAGCTGAAAGAAGAAGAATTGTAATATCATGCAGGGATGATACCAGAGTTGGGTTTTCTACAATAAATCCTTCACTTAGCAGGTAGTCCATAACTTTAATTTCTATTCCTTTAATTTTCTATTACTAATCCTCTTTTCCCCCTTTCTTTTCTTATTTTTTATATTTTAAAATTTTCCATATCCAGATGCTTTTGTCTGCATATCTCTTCAAATATCTTTGGTGCTGCTTTTTTGTATTGATTGGTTTTGTTTTCTCCTTTGCATAAATTTTACATCATATTAAGTCTTTTTTTTTCCCATATCCAAATTTCTTCTTAAGATGTTTCCAGCTCCTCCTGTTTTTCCTTACTTTGGGGACTCATTGTCTCATCATGCTGTGATATAACATGTGTTAGACTTTCTACTGTAAATCTTTCATTTTGCAGGTATTCCATAACTTCAGCTTCTACATGTTTAAATTCTGCTATACTAATTGTCTTTTCTATGTCCCCCCTTTGTGATCTTATTTTTTATTGTGAAATTTTCCATATGTGGGTGCCTTTGCCTCTATTTTTTGTGAAATATCTTTGGTGCTGTTTTTTTTTATATTGATTAATTTGGCTTTCTCCTTTGCATAAATATTGTACCATATCAGAGCTCTTTCTTTCCAATGTCCATGTTACTTTTTTATACATTTCAAAAGTCTCTAGATTTTGTTCTTTATATTTTGCACTTCTTCAGTCGCTTCTTTTTACAAATGGCCCAAGATTTCTTGGTGTATATAATGTTTTTCATGAATCAGTTGTGTTAATGAACACAGATTGATTTGCATTTGAAGATTGTGACAGTTTTTCTTGTGCAAGTGTTTTTCTTTCCTCTAATTTCTCTTTCAGTCTTTTTGTATATCATCTATCTGGATATTCTGGGCTCATTACATAATAGTAGCAATACGTAATTTCTTTCTTATCCCCAATAGTCCACTCTATCATCTTTGACTCTTTTTTCGCCTGTTAGTTTTTGTGTTTTTTGTGGACCACTACTTCCTTCTACAACAGGGAGACCATCCTCTCCCTTGAGCCTAACCTAACCCCATTGTAAGAATGTTTCTGTGTCTTGAGGATTCTACACTGTCATTTTTTCCAGTCCTGGCACCAGTGCGCCTACCAGGATTGGACACTTTTTTTTTTTATCCTGAGACTTGTGCATCCAGCTGTCTTTTATTTTTTAACATACTTCTGTCCACGATATATGCTATATAAAGTACAGTCTATATATCAGTGTCATATTGGTTAGTTTCCCACCTCATGAAGGTACTCACCAAGATTTGAGGATTAATTCAATTCCAGCAGTACTACTGTCCTTTGCTTGCTAATTTTATAATTTCTCTATTTGGACCTCATGATGGCATTTTATTTCTTTCATTGCTACTCCACTGCAGTAAGAGCAAGTGTATGTAGTATGAAACAAATGGGGAAAGTGAAGAAGTAAGGTAAATAAAATAGGGTGATCTGTATTAATATACACAACTTCTGCAGGCCATTTTAACAGTAGTTTCACTCAGATCATGAGCTCCATCCACTATCAAAGGAAACTGTTGGTGTCGCATCATGCAAAACAGTAAAGATGTGAGTAATGGCAGGAGACCTAGGGGGAGAGTTCCCTCTTTATTTCCTGCCACTGTTGACAATCAGATATGTAATGCAAATTCATCTGATTACTGTTTAATTATTTTGATGACAGTGAAGCATTTCTGTTTGATTTTGTTCTGCAACCCGGTGGTATGCACATTGACTGTAGATGATTTTTACTGTTGACGTAATACCCTGACCCAAAGTGCAAAAATGGGAAAAAGGGGTATGGCTGGATGGACTCTCTAATTATTAAAAGGGGACTCTGAAAAATCTCTGTGGTTGTTTGAGCCCTGTTACTGTGGCCTCAAAACAGTTTAAGAGGATAAATATTGTTTTTCTCTATCTTAAGGGACTAATCTTTTTTGTAAAACACCTTTATTAAATCATCGCTTCAGACATAGATAAACATGCTTTAACAGAAATAAAAGTAAATCATACATCAACAGAAAAGAAAGCAAATCATATTAACATTTTTCTTTTTGCATATATTATAGATCACATTTCTTTTCTTTTCATTTTAAAATCATCAGTCTTTGTTTGTTCACTCTTTCCTGCCCTGGAAAAGTGCCCCTGGTGTGCAGCTGGCCGTCATCCGGTTAAGACTGATTTCCATTCACAAGTTCACTGGCTTACCCCACTGGAAACTAACAGTACTCTGGACCTAAAATTGATGACTGCCTCCCTCTATTCGTCCTGGATTTAATACTCTAGAGTTGACTGATTTCCATTCACAAGTTCACTGGCTTACCTCGCTGGAAACTAACAGTACCCTGGACCTAATATTGATGACTGCCTCCCTCTATTCATCCTGGATTTAATACTCTTAGAGTATGTCCTATTAATGCTTCACCTTCTGTACCTTACAAACACTTTTTTTGTTTTTGTATTCCTTGTTTTTATTGCCCTGCTCACTGCCTCCTGCACATCATCGGGGTGCTCCCTTGTATCTCCATCTTCTACCTGCTCTGCTGTTATCCCCCCTTCCCTTAAACAGACATTTCTATGCTCCTTATCTTTACCTGCCCATCTCCTTAGCCTGCCATTTCTGCACTACCTTTTCTTGCTAACCTCTGCTACTGTTTGGTCTTTATTCCTGTGACTAGTTATCATTCTCCCTGCAATCTATCCTGTTCCAGTCTCTCCCCCCTGTGTCTGCTCTCTATTTCTCCTCTTCCAGATACCCCTGGCTCCTCTTACATTTCACCTGTAAGCTATCCTGATAGTTTTTTGTTGGTTTGCAGCTCCTGCTGGTGGGCCCCGCTCAGTTTGCTCCACTCACTTTGCTCCCCTACCCTACCCCCATTCCCACCCACACCATTACAATTACATTTATAGTTATCTGTCCCTCCCCTTCCTGTCCTCAATATCCATCCACACTCCACTTCCTGTCTGCCTCTACTCCCTCTTCGTCTGACATTAGCCACTAACACCTCTCCTTCCTACTCAAACTTCCCATCTCTTGCACTATCACTACTTATTCTACTTCCTCTACACACAAAACTATTTGTAAATTATAAATCACTCTTTTACGCATAACCTAGTTTTACCATGCTCCTTCTATTCCTCTCTTTACCAATCCTAACACTACTCACAAACCTTACCTGCTATCATGTACACCTTTCTCAACCTCATCTAATCTGTTCTACCACATCTAGCATCAAAGCTTTCTCTCCCTCCTACCCCATTTTAATCTCTCCATCTCTATTCAATATCACCTTTCACTGCTATCACAAACTCATTATACTTAACATCTACCCCCCTCCTATATACCCATGTCAAAACTCCACCACCAGTTTTTCTCAGTTGCACACTCTACCACAATCCCCAGCAACTTACTTCTTGCTGGTGACATTCATCCTAATCCGGGCTCACCCTACCACACCCTAAACCCTACAGCCAAAAACAGCCCCTCCTCTCCAACATCATCCCATTACCCACTCCCTGCTCAACCTCCCTTAAAACAAACCTCACAGAACAAACACCTTTCTATCTATGCACTGAATATACAAAGCCTCACAAACAAAATCACTGAAATACATGCTTGGATAGCTCAAATGCAGTGGCAGCGTTGTTGCCTCACAGCAAGAGGTTCTCCCATTCAATTCTCGGCTGGAGTGCGGGGAGTGCCTTCTGTGTGGAGTCTACATGTCCTCCCTATGGTTGGGTGGGCATTTGAAAGAAATACGTAAATGGGCATGCCTTAGTTGAAGGTTGAACGTCGAGATGGCACCTCGACGTTTATGAAAATCTACTGCCAATCATTAGCGGACCGGAGTTCCACTGTGGTGACCCCTAACCGGGAAAAGCTGAAAGACAACAACAACAACATGCTTGGATAGCTCAAAACACCCCACATATCCTTGCCCTATCAGAAATCTGGCTGAAACCACACATAACTAACAAAGAAATATTGCCACCTGGTTACATCTATTGCTCTGATAGACTCAACAAAAAGGGCGGTGGTGTTGCCATTCTCCACTCAAACAGCCTAAACCTCTCAAATATCAGCACACCTACTCCTGATTTCCACCCAGCCGAACTCATTATCCTTAACTGCCATCTAAACCCCCATAAGGCATTTGTCATTTCTCCATTTATATTCCCCCTGGAAATAACATTCCCATCCTAGAATCCATCCTCTCTTGGTTCTCTCACAACGTACCCTATGAAACTGTCATTTTAGGTGACGTTAACATATACTGGTCCAAACTTTCCACTAACTCCCCACTGACCTCCATCATCCTCTATGGATTCCACCAGCTGATATCATCCCCTACTTAACTACACAACACCTCTTCCTTTTCCACCATTGACTGGATACTCACTAACTCTCCCAACCTTTACCACAACCCAACTACCTTACCAGACTCTTTGAGTGACCACCTTCCTACTAGCATACTTTGCCACTCTCCACAAGCAAACAAACCCCACTCCTGTAGAGACTGTCAGAGCTTACATAACTTTAAACTATCTGAATTCAACTCTATCCTCTCTGATATCAATTGGTCCATTTTTAAATACCTGCCTCTGAATGATGTTGTTCACAAATTTAATAGCACATTCCTAGATATTCTCAACTCCCTAGCCCCTATAAGACGCATTAGAATCAAGGCTAATTTTTCCCCCTGGCTCTCTAATGAAACTAAATCACTCATGCAAAACCGTGAAAAAACCTGGAAAACCTGGACAAAGACTAAACAAGCCTCCCTTCTTCTTAAATACAAACAACTTCGAAATCTCATCAAAAGACATGTCTGTAAAGACAAAAATGTCTTATTATAACTCTCCACAGAATAACTGTAAAAAAATCCACAGAAATTCTGGTCCACCTTAAAGACAATCCTCAATCCAGGTTGCCCTTCAAACCCCTCTCCTTACCCTAACAATAGCCCACTAGAAACTGCTACCCTTCTCAATAGACACTTCATCGAAACTGTCCAGAAACTTACTCCCACAAACCACTACACAAACACCACCTATGTCCCTCCCAAGCCTCTAAACAGTAATCTCTTCTCCTTAAAACCAGTCCCAACCTCGTATATAAAGTCAATCCTTCTAACACTAAAACCTTGCTCTCCCTCCTCTGACAACCTACCACCCACTTTCCTTAAACTAGCTGCTGAATACTTTGCTTATCCAGTATCTATCTTGATAAATAGATCTATCCAAGAATCCACAGTGCCAGATATTTGGAAATCCTTCTTCACCACCCCATTGCATAAAGGAGGAAACTCTACAGAACCTTCAAACTGTCGCCCAATTGCCATCCTCGCTCCAAACTTATGGAAAAATGTGTACACTCTCAACTCCTTCACTATCTCCTCCAATAGAACCTCCTCATGCCCTCCCAACATGGCTTCCACCCTAACCACAGCACCTCTACAGCTCTCCTGTTATTTACACACACAATAGCTGAAGCTTGAGACAAAAACCTCCTAGTATTCAGCCTCTTTCCTCAATCTCTCAAAAGCTTTTGACACTGTCTCTCACCCTTTACTCCTGACTAAACTGTCTAACCTCTGCCTGGCTCCCTCCACCCTTACCTTCTTCTTTAGTTATTTGTCTGACAGACAGCAATCTGTTTGCTGGCTCTCTGCCTGCTCACCCTACCTCCCTGTAACTACTGGGGTGCCTCAAGGCTCCATCCTGGGTCCCCTCCTCTTTAACATCTTTACAAATGAACTGAATACCTCCTGCAAACAATCAGTACTAGTCCATTATGCTGATGATTCAATGCTCATCTGTTCTTCCAGTAACATCTCTGACCTCCACACACTCACCCAGGACATCTTTCTATCAGTGGAAAGATGGCTAGCTGAAAATCTATTTATCCTAAACCCTAAGAAAACCAAACTTCTGTTATTCCTCCCCCGGACACTCTCTCACCTAAAATCTAACTTTCTTATCTCATCCTCCAATAACACCAAAATACAACCTGACTCCCACACAAAACTTCTAGGAGCCATCATTGATGAACTTAAATTTAACCTACACATTCTACAAAGCATAAAGAAAACTCACCAAAAGCTAGGCATGCTCTACCGACACCGTAGATTTGTGACCTACGATGCCAGACTGTCCCTATCACAGGCTCTTCTTCTCTCCCTTCTGTATGCCACCCCTATTCTAACTAATATTCAAACAACTACCCTGGCCAAACTCCAACAAACATGCCACAAAATAGCAAGATTCATCACAAACTTCCCCCACAACTCTCACCACTGCCTCTCTCTGGACTCCTTACAATGGCTAGAACTCCCACAACAACTTTTTCTATCTCACTTTCAAATAATCCACTCCATACTGTATAAACCATTAACCTGCCAGCCCTGTCTTCCTTAGTGTCCACCTATATACCAACTCACACACTTTGCACCTCTAACCAAAAACTCCTCAACATCTACCAACCAAAAAAAATTTATTGGTAGATTACTTTATAAATCCTCCCTATCCCAGGCATGGAGTAACCTTCCATCCCATTTACGCTCCATAACACACCTTTTACAATTTAAGAAAGAACTCAAACTACACTTTGAGGACAAAAAGCTGTACTTGCAATGACCCTACATAACCTCACTACACTCTGTTGTATACACTACAGTAAAATATATTTGTATTTTTGCTTTTGAAATGCCTGAATTTTAATGAGAACATATAATGTTTTTTTTTTTCTCACCTGAATCTCTTTGTTTTTTGAAATTGGTCATTGTACTATTTGGCTTGTTAAACTATCATGTATACTTTATTGTATGTAATGGGAGCTTTTCTCCTCTGGTCTCCACTGAAAATGGGCTCCTGGCCCAGATGGACCAACCCGGTTAACAAATGTCAATAAATAATAAATAAATAAATGATATATTACTGAATTCCTGCCTTCTCTTAAACCTCAATCTGTAACTGCTGAATGTTATTCTACATGTATTTTTTCCGCAATTTTCTTTTATTTCTATGTAATTTGCTCTTTTAATTTTCTAAAGATCCTTCTTCCTGTTCTTTTATCCGTTTAGTACTTCAAATACAGTTGGTTTAGACTTTGATAAACATTTTATAGTATTTTTTTTTGTCAGACAACAAATTTAAACTTAATAAGGCCTTACTATACTTAGGCATTTCAAACCATATGCCCCAGTTAAAAAAACAAATATATCCTTAGCGACAGCCATTTGCTCACCTGATATTTCTGAAAGAGTAAACTGTAGGGATTATTTTTTAAATCTGTCAATTCATTATATTACCAAAACGCACGTTTCCCTGTACATCTCTTTTTCCCAGTCACACTGTCAACATTTGCTATCTACCTGAGGAAAATTCCTTTGAAGTGTGCTTAGGGTATAAAATATTCTTGCAAAGGCTTCCAAGTGAAGATCCTAAACCTTTTCAACTTTGTTGCATACTTGGGAGCTGTATATATTTCTTGCACTTGTTCTTTTGTAAATTACTTTGTCAGTCTCCTCTCTATCTTTTCTAACCTACTCTGATTCTTTTAGTTGCAATGCAGTATTTTCTATGATGTACTAATTAGCCCTTTTATAACACAGCTTGTGTTCTAGATTTGACTAAAACCTCACCAAAGCAGGTCTTTTGGTTAAGATTCCCCTATCCCTTTCTTTTTGTTTATACTCTATCAGTCCCTGATAGGGAAGGCAGTTTCTAGCATACAGTCCAAACTTCATCTTGGCCTCATCCCAGTCTATTATATTTTCCTCCCTAGTTATTTTCTCTGAATACCTTGGTTCTTTTGCTTGTTTTCTCCACTAATTCCAGCCCACTCTTGCCTGTTTTCTAAACCCCTGCTTGCAGTCCTCCATGTTGGCAAAAAATCTCCTTTCTACATTTTCGTGTCAGCTTAGTTCTTAAAATACTTTTTGCTACTTTATGTGTACAGCATTTTGTATGTCTGTTGTTCTCCTTTAAGACCTGCATGCAGAATCCCACTCTCTATATTTTTTGAAACCCCCCTACCCCCCTTTTTCATCATCAAAACTTTCCATTTTGAATTATAACCTTCTGCTTGTGTTATATATATATGAGCCTTAACTGTGTAACTCTAAATTATCCCTGCAAATCAGGTAATCAGAAACCACCTTGTTACACTGGAAGGATCAACATATCCCACTTAACCCATGCCCTCTTCCCATCCCAAATAAATTCCTTCAACTCTTTCGTATAGTCCACAACTTGTTCTGTCATTGCTAAAAATATTCATGACCTGCATATAAAACTAAAGGATCTAAAAATATTTTCACTGCTTGTTTTGTTTTATCAATGTATATAAACAACAGCTTCCAGTTTCTTAATTTTTGTATTATCTTTTTAGTCTCTTCCCAAGTATCCTTGACTGCCATAACAAAGCCTTTTTAATCAATACTTCTAAGTACTTCATTTTGTGTTCCCCATAAATATGGGTATTGCTGAACCAAGCCATGAGTGGTTACATAATTTATAGCTATAGCCTTTGCTTTGTCTTCATTATTTTTCTATCCCGAAAATAAGTGAAACTGTCTCAAAAATTTTCCACAACACTAAAATGTCATTTTCTGGATTTATCAAGTACAAAATAATGTCTTCTGCAAATAAAGCTGACTTTTCTTGATTATCATATCATTTATATCCTTGAGTGTCTTATTTTCTTTTCCAATGGGTGTAAATATAAAGCAAATAATAAAGGGGAAAGAAGACATCCCAGCATGGTTCCTCTGTTCAAAGACAACTTTTCAGAGAGGAATCCTCCCACTTTAATTCTTGCTTCCAGTCCTTCATCTATGCTCCTGATTGACCTTATTATCATATCAGGAATGCAAAGGCTTCCATTGCCCTACTCATAAAGTCCAAGCTTACTCTGTTGAATACTTTCCTGCATCAAGACTGTCCAGCAGCAGTGAGTAGTGCTGAAGTTGAATTTATCCTCAAGTCTTGGTGAGTACCTTCACAATGTGGACCCTGTTTTCACAAAATCTCGACAAGGCGACACTGATATATAGACTGTGTATATAGCATATATCATGGAAGGAAGTAGGTCAAAAAGTAAAAAAGCTGGGTGCACAAGACTCGGGATAAAAAAGTGCCCAATCCTGGTAGGCACACTAGTGCCAGGACTAGAAAAGATGACAGTGTAGAATCCTCAAAATACGAAAACATTCCTACAATGGGGGAAGGCCAGGCCCAGGGGAGGATGGTCCCCCTGCTGTAGAAGGAAGTAACAGTTCTCAAAAATCACAAAAACTGGTAGGCCAAAGAAGAGCCATAAAGATGATAAAGTGGACTTGAGGATAAGAAAGAAATTATGTATTGTTACTATTATACACAAAGCCCAGAGTTTCCAGACACAATATATACAAAATGATTGAGAGAAATTAGAGGAAAGAAAAATACTTCCGCAAGAAAAACTGTCAGAAGCTTCAGATGAAAACGTGTTCATTAATACAACAGATTTGTGAAAAAACAGTATATAGATTAAGAAACCTTGATCTGTTTGGAAAAAGAAGCATCTGAGGAAGTGCGAAAGTATAAACCACAAAATCAAGAGATATTTGAAAAGTATAAAAAAGAAATATGGACATGGGAAAGAAAGAGAGATTTGATATGGTGCAATATTTATGCAAAGGAGAAAGCCAAATTAATCAATGTAAAGAAGGCCGCCCCAAAGATATTTGAAGAGAAACAGGCAAAGGCATCTGGATATGGAAAATTTCACAAAAAAAATCACAAAGCTGGAATGTAGAAAAGAAGATCAATAAAGTAGAAGTTAAAAAAACAGAAGCTGAAGTTATGGAGTGCCTGCGAAGTGAAGTAAATGATGTAGAAGGTCTAACACTGGCTGCATCACAGGAGGGTGGAGTGAGCCCCCAAAGCAGGGAGAAACAGGAAGATCAGGAAACATCTGAAGAAGAAATATGGACATGAGAAAGAAAAAGAGATTTAATATGGTGTAATGTTTATGCAAAGAGAAAGCAAAACTAATAAATCCAAAAACACGGAAGCAGTCCACCAGCGATGACCAACTCACTTTATTACAGGTACAAGAAACAAATCACAGCAAACGTAAACGCTATTAAAGTACACAAGTGCGTTTTCGTCTCCACAAACATGTAAGACTTCTTCAGACTAACAAATAATGTTTGAAAGCACCTAATATACTCACATGTGGTCTGCACCAACCAATAAAGTTCATTAGATGAATAATTAACATTAAAAACATCTGCTTGCAAGGCTCATTTGAAATTGCTAAAAACACACTTCAATGTTCAGCTTTAAAAAGACACCATTCCTCATTAGTTTAAAATTCATAATCACTCAATAAATTATTTAAAAACACTTTAAATACATAAATACACATGTTAATAAAAACTACTAAATATTTATTCATTTAAAACCCTTTCAACTTTTTATTTCCTAAGAATTCCTAAAGCAAAACTAACCAATACAAAAAGAGCAGTACCAAAGTTATAAAGAGAAATACAGACAAAGGAATCCGGCTATGGAAAACTTTACAATACAAAAAATAAGAAGACAGAGGAAAAGTAGAAAAGGAGATTAGTAATGGAGAAGTCAAAAAATAGAAACGGAGGTTACAGAGTACCTGCAGAGTGAAGGATTTAGTGTAGATAATCTAATTCAGAAAGCACCACAACAGAATAGAGTAATGGATATCCAGATTAAGGGGAAACAAGTGGAACAGGAAGCAATTGGTCAAGTGCCATATAAAGTTAATTTGGAGCCTTCCACTGGAAACCAGTATAAATGTTCACTTGAAGCTAGACAGCAAGGGAAGGAACAGGAAACTCTGATGCAGTCAATGTTGAGGAGTGATAGGCCTGTGAGTTCCCATATGATAGAGCAACGGACGACACAGGATGAAATTGATGAGACCTTGTCACAGGAAGATGTTATAGATCCTTCTACAGAATGCCCACAGGAATTGGAAAACAAGGGATGTGCCCTCAGTTTGGAAGAAAATGAGATAAGAGAAGAATTGATTGATTTAATGACATGGACAGATATATCAAGATCAATGAAAGAAAGACTGCAGAAGGTTAATAAAACCCAAAAAGTCAGAAGTCTGTTAAAAACAAATGAACACAGTAATTAGGACTGTTCCTAATGATCCATGCAATATAACAGAAGTAAACATGATATATTACTGTGCAGCTAAATTAATAACTGATAAAGTTCTACTACAAGAACACAAGGTAGTGAGGGAACTGAAGGGGAGAAGTCGAATGCCATCATGGAAATATCAAATAGAAAAAATTATAAAGCAATTATGATAAGAAATGTCATTGTTAGAAGACTATAGAAGAGGGAATAGATCAACAAAAATACTAAGAACGATAGATGTGATAAAAGCAATGCTCAGTATTAGAACAGACCAGGATCTATCATGCACTATTGAAAATAAACTAAAAATTTCAGCACAGGCGGAAAAACTTTAAAAGATACAAAGATGAATATAAAGGAAAAGTGCAAAATAAGCAGTTTATTGAGGGCCCACAAAGGTTTTATAGAGAACTGGGAAAAAAATGTGTAAAAGTAAACTGAAAGACCGCCAAAAAAAGAAGGAATAGATACATTTTGGAGAAGTATCTATGACGAGCCTGTGGAACAAAACAAAGATGCTAAATGGATTGAATAAGTAAAAGAAAGAAAAAGTTTAAAGGTACAGGATATGAAATGGGATAAAGTAACAGCTAGAGAGATTGAAACAAAGTTAAGAAAAGCCTCTAATTGGAAAACCCCAGGCCCAGATGCAGTACCTAACTTCTGGTTAAAAGTATTAACATCTTTGCACGAAGATTTAGCCATGAGCAAGAACTATGTGTATGTGCACCCAGAACAGACACAAACCTGGCTAACAACAGAAAAAACAATGCTCGTACTTGAGTGAACCTGCAAGCTACAGTAAAAATTATAGACCAATAACTTGCCTTCCGTCGACGTATAAACTATACATGGGAACTGATGTTGACAGAGTTTATAGTCATTTAGAAGAAAACTCAGTTATGACAGTAGAGCAAAGGGGCAATAAAATAAGGTCATATGGAGCAAAGGATCATGTGTTCCTGAATAAAGTCGTAGTGGAGAACTGTAAAAAGGTGAAGAATCTAAGTATGACATGGTTTGACTACAAAAAAGCATTGGATAGTATCCCTCATTCATGGATAAAAGAGTGCTTAAAAATGTGTAAGATACACCCCACACTGATCGATTACATTACAGTGACCATGACACAGTGGCAGACCACTTTGCAATTAAGCCATGATAAAGGACAAATTGTTATCCCAGGGATAAAAATTCAAATGGGGGATATTCCAGGGTAACTCTGTCACCATTACTGTTCTGCCTTGCCCTTAATCCATTAAGCTGTTTACTCAACAGCTTAGGCCATGGCTATAATCTGGCTTCTAGAAAACAAAGTGTAAAGACTTCTTACCTTCTCTTTGTCGATTTAACACTGTATAGCTCATTAGAGGAGGAACTGAAAGCACAACTGCAAGTTGTCAAAACTTTTTCAGATAATGTAAGAATGTTATTTGGTCTTGATAAATGTGCAAAAGCACCCTTTAAAGCAGGAAAATAGCAACACCAGGAAAACATCAGTTTGGGACAAGAATGTGATATAAAAGAACTTGAGCAAGGAGGCGTGTATAAATATTTCGGAATTGATGAAGGATCAGCAATAAAACATGAACAAAGGCGAATAAACCTTAGTAAGGAATACTTCAGAAGACTTAAATTAATCCTGAAAACAGCACTGACATCTAAGAACAAAATCCTAGCTATAAACCAATTTGCTCTTCCTGTCCTAACTTACAGTTTTGGAGTGATTGACTGACCCAAAAATGTGTTTACTAGATTAGATAGGAAAACAAGAAGCGTGCTTCATGCTCACCAAATGATTTATAAAAATCGGTGCATACCAAGATTATATATTCCACGTTCCAAAGGAGTGAAGCGCCTCCTTGAAATTGATTATATATATAGATTTGCAATCATGGGACTCCACACATATCTGCTGACCTCACAAGACCCAAACATAGTGAAAGATTTGAAACATGAAGAGAATAAACCTAAGATGACTTCTCTGCTTAATCTAGCAGAAGCTTATCGTCATCAAGCAGGAATGGAAATCAAACCGGAAGTAGATAAAAATCAGGCAGCAATTGAATGTGCCGAAAAATAAAACAAAGAATATAAGGTAAAGGATCGGATGAGAAGTCAAGAAAGGTGGAAAAACCATAAATATAGTTGCAAGTATAGAAAACTTCTATAAGAACCTCATGTTGATCAGGAATAAACACAGGAATGGTCAAGGAGAGCTGAATTCAAACCAAGAAATGAAAGGTTAATATTGGCACCCCAAGATAGTGGGCTGCATACACATTGGTTTGTAAAGTCCTTTGAACATGTGGGAGAAACAGACAAATGTAAACCAAATTGGAAACAGTTGCACACCTCGTTGCTGGTTGCTGCATACAAATGGCAGAAGGATTGTACACTGAAAGGCATAATAATGTAGTGAGACTGTTGCACTGGGGATTGTGCAAACATTATAGTACTGAAGTGGCCGAAAAACACTGGAAACATGAGCCACACAACATCATAGAAAATGAAGTCTACATCACATGGGATCATCCATTACCAGCAGTTCAAAGGTTAGATACTAGAAAACCAGATATAGTGGTCCAAGAAAAGAAGACAAGAGTAGCATTGATCATTGAAACTGCCACACCCAGTGACTACAGTGTCTTGCATAGGGAGAGAGAGATACAAAGTCATAAAATATCAGGACCTGCAGGCAGAAACAAGAGCAATGTGGAAGAAAGGTAACTCAGACAGTTTCAATAATAGTAGGAGCAAAGGGTCTTATAAAAAGAATTTACAATCGTATTTAGATATGTTACCAGTACAAGTAACTCCATACAAACTGCAGGAGGAGTCATTACTGGGCACATTGCAGGTGCTGCAAAGATCACTACTAGCAGACATCAAAGATTGAAGCAATACTAATTTCATGAACTTTAATCGTACTTTGACTTAGGAATGGGGTCCATTCCCATCATGGTATTAGAAACCCAAAAGACTTGGAGAAATTAAAAAACAATGATATTTTCTTATATTCTGCTTCCTTCTGGATCATCATTGTTCTTTTAATGTTGTCTTAATTTCCCCTCTACAAAACCATATTGATATATATATATATATATATATCAATTTTGTCAACACCTTTGCCATTCTTTTAGCTATTTAGAAATAAACACTTTGTAATCATGGTTTAAAACTGAAATGGGTCTGATGGTTCTTTACTGTCCTTAGGTTATACAGCCAAGACAGCTTTCTTTGAAGATGTTGGTTCTCCACGTCCTTTGAAAATGCCGTTGAAATCTTCCAGATCTTTGTCACTTTCTTCCCTCCTAATGTCCAAAAGTCCACAGGAATACCATATTTTCCTAGACTTTCCTGAAGATTGATTATACATCACTATTTTTTTCTTATTCCCTACTATCTTAACTGTTAGTTTTTGCACCTCATGTACCTATAACCTTAGTATAGTTGAGTCTTCTTAAATAATTCCATTTGCGCTCTTTTTTTAATGTCCACATTTCTATGCTTTATACAACTTTTCATACATTTTCAGTAATATCTCCAAAACCGCTACATGATCTCTTATTTTTCTTGTTCTAGGCTTCGTAACTTTGCCAGCAACCATTTCTACTTTCTGCTACCGAAGACATTGTTCTAAAAGTTGTTTTTGCTCTGTCGTTATTACCAGAAAATAGTTGCATAAGAGCAATCTGTATAAAGTCATGCATAGTATTCAGATACTCCCTTATTTTCTCTTTAGCACTCTGCCTTTGTGCCTCTTCTTGTTCAATGAGATTCCCCTTATTCTGCAGTATTTTAACTTTTTTCAGCCCCTCTAAGAGATTCTTATTACTTCTTAAACATATGTCTTCCTCTATTGTTTCTGCCCTGTTTTTAAACTCCATTTTGATTTTATCCCACTCAATATAATTTCTGAAGATAATAACTCAAAAAAGTTCCACTACCTGTTCCTTAAATTCCTGTCTTCATAACAGGTAGATGTGAAAGTGCCAGAGTCTCATTTTTACTTCATTACCCTGCATTTTTATCTTAATTTTTACTGGTGCATGATCTGAAATAGTTATTGGATGTATGTTAAATCTTTCAATTAAATGCAAATCCTCCTGTGCAATATAATTTCTGTCTAATCTAGCCCAGTTATTGTACCTTGGGGAATAATATGTAAATTTTGTCCGAGTTTTTACCACTGAATTCACATCTTCCATACCAAATATTTTCATTCTTCAGAAATGTACCCTCCTAGGTCCCTTGATGCAGCCTTATTTTTGCAAATCTACTTCCAGTCCCCACCTAAAACTAACATTTCTCCAAAAAATTTCTTGAGTTCCTGAACAGCCATTTACACACCAGCGTAATTTTCCTTCTTTGCCAGTAGCCCCTTAGTACCACAAATCTACCAGTTATCTTTTTTCCTCTTCATGTATTGGAGCGTCTCAAGAAATTAGCATAATTGCTTCTCTTTTCCTTTGTCTCTCATAATCTGCTGAATATCAGTCCTGAAATCCTTTTTTGTCAAATTTACACACTCCTTTCTTTCCAAATGCATCTCCTGCAGCATTGCTATTTGCACTCTGCATTGCTTAATGTAATGAAAATACTCTTTCCCTTTTGTCTATTCCTGTAAGGCCATGACTATTCCAATGTAATATGTATAGTGTAGCCATCATGATGTAAAGCTGCTGTCCACTCTTGTTGTGCTTAACATTTTTTAATGTGTATTTCCAGCTTTTGTAATATGCATACAGTAGTGTCTGGCAGGCTGATCTTTTATGCAGTAGATGTTCATCATATTGATCCCTGTTGCAGTAGCCTTAACTGCATTGGTTATATCCTGCCAAGGATGTAACAGCTGGCCAGCTTCCAAAGCTTCAGGGCACCTTCTATGAAACCAAACTGTCGGGCAACTTGAGCTGAGCTGCCTAAAAAACAAGTTGGAGAGCCAAGCCCTGCAGAGCTTCACTGCTGCTGAAGATGCTCTTCTAAGGCTTTTGAATATCTACTGTCTGCTTGGTGCTGTTCCTTTGCTGGGCAGGCGAGTTCCCTTTGGGGAAAACATTCCAACTGTATTACCAAATTAACATCAGCAAACACTATACTTCATATATATTGCTATATATCACATAACCTAAGCAGCATTACAAAACTTATTCAATTCCTGACCTTTTTTTATTTAAACAAGAAACATCTTTATTAAACCATCACTTACAACATAAGCAATTATACATTTATATAAATGAAAACAAACCACACCAACACAATCCTAGTTGCGAGCATTTTACACCACAAACCATACTGACACACTCTCAGTTGCAAACATTATACATCACTTATAATCTGCCCAGTCATTTTCAGTCAGACATAACATAGCTCATTTAAGTCCTGCCTTCTTTGAAACCTCATTCCTCCCCTGTATGTATTGTTCCCACAATTCCCATTTTTTTCCTATGTAATTTGCTCCTACCCTTTCCTAAAGATCTCAATTCCAGTTTTTATGTCTGTTACTATATCCACTACCTCTAATATAGTCGGTTTAGATTTTGATTTCCATATTCTAGTGATTGCTTTTTTGTCAGCCACCATAATTAGACGCAGAAAGGCCTTACGATGTCTAGGCAATTCCGATTCTGTATCAGCTCAGAAAAATCATCTTCCTCATCACACCAATTCATCCACCCAGCATCTCTGACAGTGCATCCCACAGGGAATCCTTAAAGTCTCCCAACCCACCACACTCCCATAAAATATGCTCCCAAGTACCTCTTTCTTTTCCGTCACACTTCCAACATTTGCTGCCTAACTGAGGAGAAATTCTCTGGAGTGTACTTTGAGTATAAAAATATTTATGTAAACGTTTCCAAGCAAAAATCCTAAATCTTCTAGATTTTGTTGCATAGTTGGCAGACATACATATATCATTCCATTGTTCTTTTGTGAATTGCTTATCCAATCTCTCTTTTCAATCCTTTCTAACATCCTCTGATTGATTCTTATAGTTATCTTGCAATACTTTATATGTTGTACTCATTATTCCTTTTTTAATGGCAGCTTCTGTTCTAGATTCTACTAAAAACTTTACCAGTGCTGGCCTTTCCTTTAGGATCCCCATATTTCTTTCTCTTTGCCTATACTCTGATATCATTCCCTGATAGGGAAGGCAATCTCTAACCTGCAGTCCAAGTAAATTCTTGGCCTCTTCCCATTCTGTTACCTTTCCCTCGCTAGTTATTTGCTCCCAATACTTTGGTTCCTTTGCCAGTTTTATCCAATAAATTCCAGCCTGCTGTTGCCATTGTCTATATCCCTAACTGCAGTCATCCCTATTGGCAGAATCTCATTTCTCTATTCCCATGTTGGATTAGTTCTTAGAATACTTTCTGCAACTTTATGGATGTAATATTCTGTATGATTATTGTTGTTCTCCTTAAAGGCCTGCATCCAAAATTCTAGTCGCTCCTTGTTTCTTGAGCTTTCCTCCCTGTTTCAACATCATCCCTTTCCACTATGAATTAGTTTTCTGCTTGTGCTATGTGTAGTAGCCTTAACTGTGTAGCTCTGAAATACCCCTTCAAATTGGGTAATCCCAATCCACCTTATTGTACTGGAAGAATAAGTTTATCCCACTTGACTCTTGCTGTCTTCCCCTCCCTGATAAAGACCTTCAGCTCTTCATTAATTGCAATCTACAACTTTTCCACTGGTTGCTAAAAATATGCCTGACCTGTGTATAAGACTAATTGGGCTAAAAACATTTTGACTGCTTGTATCTTACTATCCATATAACAAAATTAAATTTTCTCAGTTTTTGTATTATCTTTTGTTTAGTCTCTTCCCACATATCCTTAGCTGCCATACCAGAATCATTTTAATCCATAGTCCTAAATACTTAATTTTATCATGTCTCCATAAAGACGAATATTGCTGAACCAATTTGTGTACGGATACATAATATACCACTGTTACCTTTGTTTTAGCTTCATTAATTTTGTATCCCAAAAAGATCTGAAACTGTCTCAAAATGTTCCACAACATTGTAATGTCTCTTTCTTGTTTTGTCAGGTAAAAAATAATATCTGCAAATAGAGCCAGCTTTTCTTGACTACCATACCGATCGTATCCTTGTATTTCTGAGTCCCTTATTTTCTTATAATGCAAATAATGGGGAAGGTGGACAAACCCTGCCTGGTTCCTGTGCTCAAAGAGTAATTATCACAGAGGACCCCACCCACTTTAATTTCTGCCTCCAATCCCTCATATATCCTCCTAGTCAAACTTATAATTTTTTTCTGGAAATGCAAATGCTTCCATTGCCCTGCTCTTAAAGCCCCAGTTTACTCTGTTTATTTGTTTTTATCACTTTCCTCTGTAGCAGAGTTATTTTGAAGTTGAGGTTTATTGTACCTTTAAATGAGCATTCTTTTTTCTGTCAGTTTAAAAGCTGTGTAAGGTAACTGAAAACCATTTTTTCTGTGGACAGTTTGTCTTTCAGAGCCCACAAAAGTAAATTAGTGTTTTAAACTTCTTTTTACTGTGTTTTATTCTGTGAAAAATGTCTTTTAAAGACTTGAAGTTTTTATTGACATTTGCTGCTTGTCTTCCCTGGGAAAGAGGCATCATTTTTGGCTTGACCATGGAACAAACTTCCAGTCCCATTGTCAGTCCTTCATTCAGCCACAAAAAAAGTTAAGCAAACAACCTTTGCCACCATAGCAGGCTAGCTGTTTGCTTGCTGTGGCCATTTGTTGTACCTTAGACCACACCATTTACCCTAGATCTCTCTGGTGTAGCACCTACAGTCACTATGGAATGGGGTTTGCCATGTGCTCTGTGGCTGTTTGGGTCCACTTCATGGGTAAGGGGAGCCACTCTTGTTCCTGGGCAAGGGAACAGGGAATGCTTCCCTGTTGTGTCAGAATGCTGTGCCCATCCCTGGGGAAGTCACTGCTGCTATTAGTAACATGGTTGGCCTTGTGTTTCCTGTCAGAAATAAACAGAAAGCTAAGAATGTGTCTACTACTCCTCATATTTCCTTAGACAGGAATAGTTTACCGAGTCTGGCTCAGTGTTTAATTCAGGCTATTGCTCCTTCTTGTAAAGTAGTTTCTTGTAAAAGAAAGAGGAATTCCTCTTTTCCCGAAGAGATTTAAGAGTCTGAATCTGAACAAGAAGGTGAAAGGACAGATACAGGTTTTTCTCCTCAGATTTCTGATTCTCCTTGCCTGGAGTTTGTCTAGATTATTGCTAGAATGTGCTAGTATTTTTAGTGGGAGAACACTAAGATTTCTCAGTCCCTCAGGAAATATGAGTTGTTACAGAAGAATTTTCCAGATCCTACACTCATTCCTCCTGTTCTGTCTGCTTTAGAGGATGTGTGTTACTTCCTGCAATTTTCCTGATAGTTAGCCAGCTGTCCCTGAAAAGGTAGATAGGATATATAAAGTTCCTTAATCTTTTTTAAATTTTGAAGCTGTTTCCCCAAAACTCAACCCAGCAGCTATAGCTTTTTTTAATCCCACTGTTTCTAAACACTTAGTTTAATTCCTACTCTTTTTGATAATGAATGGGAAAAATATTGAAAAGTATAGAGAAAAAGTATATACTTCTGCAACTTTGATATTCAGAATTTAGAATTTTTGTGCTCAAGTGTTAGCTTGTTCTTACTGTAAAAGTAAGGAATGTTTTATCTGCAGTTTCTTGTTCTGAGGAAAAATCGGCTTTAATTAATGTAGTTTCTTTTGTTGTGCAAATCACTACTCATTGTTTACAGTATGTTTGAGATTTTTTTGATGCTTCTTCTAGGGTTATGGCTACTGGTACTGTTTTGAGAAGGTTTGCTTGGCTGCACTCTCAGAATCTACATAATGATAAAAATGAAATATTAATTATTTCTCCACTTGATAGCTGTATAGGTTCGGCTCCTCTGCAGCAGAGGTGATCAGAAAGTGTGATCAAAAGGGGCATGCTGCTTCAGGGACTCTAGAGTTTTTCAGCCCTCCTTTTCCAAATTTTCTAAGGTATTCTCTAATTCCTCCTCCTCCAGTTTTGGCAAACAACAAAATAAATAGTCTCAATAAACTACTGGTAAACAGAAGTTTAAAAAGAAATGGCAAAGACATTCTAAAAAAAAAAAAAAAAAAAAACTCAGGCTTCCCAAAACTACGTCCAACAAGTCCAAATGACTGCTCAAGAGACCTTGTGACCCTTTCCCACCCTGGCCCCCTTTTTTATTCCTGAAATTCTGAATCTTCATTTTTCTCTTTGGCAACAGATAATTTCAGACAAATGGGTTCTAAAGATCATTTGTCAAGGTTACAGATAGCAGTACAACGAAACTTCTCCTTTACAGGGGGTCATTTCATCCTCCAGATCAGACTCTCTTGTTTCCTTCATTTTTTTCAACACATGCTGTCCCAAGGAGTGATAGAACCAGTTCCTCCTTCCCAGCTGAGGAAGGATTTTATTCAAATATGTTCTTGGTGCCAAAGAAAGAAAATGCTCGGAGACCAGTTTTAGATCTTTCTTTCCTAATTCCATTTGTAGTAGTGCCAAAATTCAAAATCATGTCACTTCACAACCTGTTACCTCTTCTTTCTCTTTCAAGTTTCCTGATAGCACTAGATTTAGAAGATGTTCATAATCGCTTCCCTGTTCATCCAGACTTCAGGTGTTTAAGGCTTTGTGTCTCTGAATCACATTGTCAGTTCTCTGCCTTACTGTTTGGATTATTCACTGCACCATAAGTGTTCACAAAGTGTCTAGCTCCATTTGTAGCACACTGCAGGCTACAGAGTATCCAAATTTCTGCATGTTTAGATGACTTGCTTATCTTGGCAGAGCCTTTTTCAAAGTGCCCAGTGTCTGTCAACTGGGTAAGTGATCCCTTACAGAAGCAGAGATTCCAAAAGAACATTTAAAAGTCTTTCTTGACTCCTTTACATAGAGTTGTGTTTTTGTATGTCAACTAGATACCTCAGTTCAAAGATCTTTCCTTCAACAAGAAAAATAGATCTTTATCTTGATCTATTGTTAAGGGTTTTCATTCAAACATTGTTCACTGCAAGGGAATACCTCAGAGTGTTTGGTTTTATGGCTTCTATGACTCTCATAATATAACCCTGGGAAGATTCCATATGAGAAAGAAATAGTGGTATCTGAAATGTCTTTGGTCCCAACACCAACATCATTTGTCTTTTCAAATCCAAGTGCTGGTGTTTGGCAGAAGAGAAATCATTTGGTATCCTTAAACCTGGTCTCCCCTTCTCTCACCATGTTTCAAAACAGTCAGTCATCACATCCTTCTCAGACTTTGCTTTGCGGGCAGTTTCAGGAGATATAAAAGTGCCGAGTGTGTGTAGGACACCAAAGACACACACATATATAACAAAGAGATGCTTGCCTGATCAAGACACTCAACTCTCTGAATTATCTTTGTTCCCATGGACCTCTTCAAGTTGTTAGAGATAATGCCATAGTCACTGGGTACATCAGCAATCAGAGGGAAAACTGTTCATACCACATTTGCAGACTAGCCACATTAGCTAGTGATATAGCTTCACAGCAGTCTGTCTATAAGCATCTTACATTCTGTCAGAGCAACATTGCGTGGCAGATGAGCTGAGCAGTACCAAGGCAGACCCTCATAAATAGAAATTAAATCAGGGGTCTTCCAAGATTTGACCATCTGTAGGGTGTTCCTCAAGCAGACATCTTTGCCTCCTCTCTGAACAATCAACTGGCAAGATTCAGTTCCAGGATTCCATGCAAAAAGCCTGGAAGATGAATGCCTTTTCTTTTCCTTGGACATGAATCCTTCTGTATGCTTTTCTATCCTTTCCACTAATATCCAAAGTACTTCTGATGATTCAGAAGGAATTTTGCGCAATCATTGCAGTGGCTCCCTTTTGGCCCAGGCAACCGTGGTTATCTCTTCACCATAGGTTCATAGGTTGGTACTAGGCTATCAGCCCTAGGGCCTATACAAGCCTAGCCATAACAATTCCCTGGCTATTTCTTCCCACACTATTTACTTCCCTGGACCCCAGGCTAGCAGGGCGACTGACGTGATCCCCGGGGTGAATTTCCTTTCTCCCAGCCAATCATCAAGGTTCCTTTTGAAGAGGGCCAAAGAGGCACTCTGCTTGACATGTATGGGCAATCTATTCCAGAGTCTGGGGAGTCTCTGGGTCAGGAACCTATCCCTCCAGCATGTTTTGTTTATTGTGGTGACAAGGTTTAGATCCCTGGAGCGTGTGGCTCTGAGGGATTGGGATTTCTTTAAGTGTAGCATGTCCAACAGCTCTCATCAAACTTTAAGTCTCTTATCAAACTTTCGGTGTTTAGTGTACTGCCACCTATATGGTAATTCACGGATACATGTTTTTTCCCAAAGGGGATAACTATACATTTCTTGGCATTGAGCTTGAGCCCATGGCTCTGGCACCAAGCATCTGTTTCTGTAAGGCCCTTTTGTAGAGTATCCACATCATTAGGGGATTCAACAATGGCTCCCAGTTTGCAGTCATCTGCAAACTTTGTTATCCAGAATCCCTTAGTGCTGGCTTGTACTTCAGAGAAGTAGATGCCAAACAAGAGCGGTCCCAGGACTGAACCCTGAGGTACTCCACTTGTCACTTGTCTGGAGCTGGATTTGGAGTCTGCTACTTTTAGTCTGGGTTCCATCAGTAAGTCAGTTAGCAACCCATTGGGTGACGTAGGGATCAATGCTTAGTAAGTTTATCTATGATTCCAGAGTGGGAGATGGTGTCAAAGGCGTTGACAAGGTCTAAATAGGCTGTGTGGACCACCTTACCCTTGTCCATAGCTCTGGAGACTGATTCGAAGAAGTCAATCAAGTTCAGGAGACAAGATCGGCCCTTCACGAACCCAAACTGGGTGGGGTCCAGTGTTTGAAGGTTGCCAATATCTTTGTTTATAAGTTCCATGATAATATGCTCCATGGCTTTGCAGATAAAGCTTGTCAGACTGATGGGATGGTAGTTTCCAGGATCCAAGGTGGATCCCCCCTTGTGGAGTGGGATAACTGTAGCTGTGCGCCACTCAATGGGCACGAAACCTGAGGTGAGGCTATGATTAAACATGACACTTAGGTAAGGTGCCAGTTCATATTGTAGTTCATGTAGTACACAGCCCGGGATGTCATCTGGTCCCATGGATGCTGTATTCTTAGCTTTGGAGAGTGCATTTTTTACCTGTGTGGCCGTTATTACCGGAATTTGGCAATCTTCCGGTATTGAGATGGGCCATTTAGGGGGTGAGAGGGGGGTGAAGTTGGCACTGAATCGATCTGCCAGAATATTGGCAATGTCCTTCGGATCAGTATATTTAATGCCATTCTGTTTTAGCTCAGAGCAGATCTGAGCATTGCCGTTTAGATTCTTGACATAAGTTATAGAATGCCTTGTTGTCTTTGGAATCTTTGGCAGTTTTATTTTTGTAACTAGCTTTGGAGGATTTTATGAGGGATCTCAGTTTCTTACTGAGGCTGGTAAGGAAGTTTTTTGCATCCTGGGATTTTCCTCTTTTCTGCAACAGTTTCTTCCTTTTGCTGTAAAGTTTGTTTATGGCAGGGGGACTGCCAGATTGGCTTCTTTTTTTTGGATGAGAGCATCTTGGTTCTATTTGGAATGGCACGATTTATGCATGAGTGGATATGCTCGTACAGTGCCTTAGTGTAGGATTCAGCAGTTGAACTTTCAGCTCCCATCTGCATGGATGTCATGAAGTTTGTCATTTCTGACTTGAGTAGCATGAATTTGGCTTTGGAGAAGTTTTTTATGGAGGTTTCCTTACTGGGGGGTGGGGGTGGGATGTGGATGTTAAGGGTGATTAGCTTATGGTCAGACGTGACTAACGAGGGGGTGACCATAGGTGTGGAGCATCGATTTCCCATGTTGGTAATGACCAGGTCTAGGATATTGGAGCCCCTGGTGGGACTATGGATTAGTTGATCCAGGGCATTGGAATTTATGAATTCCAAGAACCGTTGGGCAAAGGTGTTGGTACCACTGCAGTATCCCCTTGACCCCTCCCCATCCTTTTTCTTTTTATGTGTTTTTTATACCAGGGTTTGGACATCTATTTATTTATTTCTGTGTGTGTGTGTGTGTGTGTGTGTGTGTGTGTGTGTGTGTGTATTTATTTATTCTTTGTGTTGTCCTTTCAAGATTTAATCTCCTTCTCTCATGTGTGTGTGTGTGTGTGTGTGTGTGTGTGTGTGTGTGTGTGTGTGTGTGTGTGTGTGTATTTATTCATTCATTCATTCATTCCTAATGTTGTCCTTTCAAGACTTAGTCTCCCTCTCTCTTTTGCTAGGAAGACTCTGAAAGGCTTGGTGACAAACTTGCCTTTTAGTTATCTCTGCTGAAGTTGCCTGATAATTTGGGCACATGAAAGGTCCCCTGAAGCTTTGGAATGTGGCTGGCTGTTTATATCCTTGGCAGGATAAAACCCATATATAGCTAAGGTTGCTGCAGCAGTAGTCATTCAAACATGTACTGCTATGGTAAGTTTACTTACAGAACCATACTTTTTCTCTCATCAAAATTTTAACCTATGTCATATTTTTCAAGACTTTTTTTAATAAAAACCCTCAAACAAAAAACTAAATATATTGTGAAAACATCGCCATCCCCTATTAACCTGCAGCAAACACTCAAAACTGTGTGTCCCTCTTAAAAAATGACATTTAAAATGCCAGATAGGAACAACTGCCCCACAGTGACAGCTGTACCCATAGGCATTACCCATCATAAAGTAAGGTAGTCCATGCTAAAGCATAAGCTATAGACTGTGTTTCTACTTGCACTGATTGCTGTCTGTACATTCCGTATCTGTGTTCTCCTTCTATGAAAAATAGCTTGTATGCTTTCAGAAAACATCAACTTTTAGACCTAAGGAAAACAGTACTGGTTATCTTTAAATAAACCTAAATTGTTCACGGTTCTGTTAAATACATTAAAGTATTAAGGCTGCCAGGGAGGCTGTTATACGTTATTAATTTCTCATAATTTCCAGCATTATTTTTCACTGCACTGCTTTCCATTGTACCTTTAAATTTCTAATTTTCCTCAGCAAAGAATGCTCAGCACTCAGAAGACTAATTGCTTGTACCTGCAGACAGCTCAACTGCTTATAAAGTAGTGGGCTATGAATCTTTGTAAATTTCACTCAGAACAAAATGTACACCATTCAGCTGCAGACTTTTTGCATCCCACTGAACATTTGCTAATGAAATAAAAACAAGCTTATATCTTGTCAAATGTAAGAAACTTTCAATTTTCATTGCTTTCATCATTTTGTTTTATTTTTAAATCCTATGTGCTTAAAAAACAGTTGTTTATAGCTGAAATGAAGGGCATTAATCTAGACATTCACCCTTGTAGAAATAAGAGAAAATATCTTAATGCTAGATATAATGTAATCAGTCCCCTTTTACGCCCCATGCCAGCAGCCCAAGATCACAGCATATTAACATTAAAGTTGCTTTTGTCAACCTTTTACTCTCTTGGTAGACTGTATAGCCTATATTTCTTTTAACTAAAACAGTTATTGTTTAATGTCTTTAATACAGAGAACAGCCACTGAAAACTCCTCTGCATTTAAAATACCCTTGACTACAGAAAACTGATTTACTATAAATAACATAGTTTATTTCATGAAATGTTATATATATATATATATATATATATATATATATATATATATATCATAATAAGAACAAAAATTATAATGACCATTTGTTTTTTTCTGGTTTTAGTGTCCTTCAAAGTATTAATGACATAAAGTGGGATATATGATTTACAGTCCAGCCACAAGTTTAACAAAATCAACAACTCATATTTCACAAATGTTCTTGATGCATTATAGTCTCCCATTTATTCACTAATTTCAGAATTGCTTGTCTTCTCCCTATTCATCTTTGTCTTGCAAAACCAGACTCTGGTTTATGTCCAAGATTTTTTTAGTCAACTCCCATGCTCTTTTATGTGTCTCAACCACATTCCTTTGGAACACTGGAAAGCCTTTCATTGTCAGTATCTCTCTATAAACTTTACTGTCAGAAGAATGAGAAAGAGAGTCCAATTTTGCTTGCTGGTTCACTATTTGTTGGATAAACATTTTATTGCCTCCTTTGCCTGTTCTGCATAAAATGTCTTTGATAATCCAGGACAAAATACTCTGAAGACAGTTGGATGTAGTAGCCTGAACCTCACACCTGCCTCTCTACTTTCCCTGATTGTTGAGATAAATTTGCTTCTTTTCTGCCTGGTGTATAGTGAGTAATTATTTTCCACAAACATTCTGCTGTCTTCGGTTTTTGATACTTTTCCCTTATGCCACATTTTTTTCAAGATCAACTCTTTCTGCTCATATGGTTTCCTGTTTGCTAAAATGTATTGGCTGCTTTCTCATGGCCAGGTTTGGAGCATACTTGGATGTGCCCTTTCAGTATATTTATTATTTTATTTATTTGATATTTGTTAACCAGGTTAGTCCAACTGGGCAGCAGCCCCTTTTCAGTGGAGACCCGAGGAGAAAAGCTCCAAGTAATACATGTTACATGAGTAATCAAATTATATAGTAATCAGAAACGTTTTAGAATTAAAGAAAACAAATATGCTACAGCAGGTATAGTGATATGAAACAGATTACATTATAGAAGTTCCAACCAGTAACAGTTGCAGTTATATATGTACACTATATACAGGAGGTAATCCCAAGGCACAGATCACTGTAAGTAACAGTGCTGTAAGCTGAGAGAATGTAGAAACCAGAATGACTATTAGTAGAGAGAGAAGACATATTAGTTATAGGAGTATTACAGGAGTGGGGGGTAGAGTTAAGTTGGGTGATTGCATAGGCAAGACCAAGATTTTTGAAAGGTAACCTTGAGAGCTGTTTTAAAAGAGTTAGGGTTTGAGATTGATCTAACACTAGGTGGTAGTTTATTCCAGTCATTTGCCACTGAGTAGGTGTACAGAAGTTTGCCAATATGCTTGTTGGACACATATACTTGCAAAAGATTCTGTTGAGAGCTACTGAGGGCATGGTTGGGAGTGTAGGGTTGGATGAGGGAAGAGAAAGAGGGGCAGGTGGAGGGTTGATGCAAGACAGAATGAGCCATTAGGAGCTGGGGTAGTAGGACTTGATGATGAAATTCCAGCCATTGAGTTGTTTCAATGCTAGGCAGTGGTGAAAGTGGTAGGGGGTGGTTGCAGGCAAATCTTGCAATTTTGTTATAAGTGAGTTCCATTTTAGACATAAGGTTGGACTGAAGGTGTTTAAAAATAGGGGCTTTATAGAATATGGTGAGGAGTAGGAAAGCTTGTGCCAGGGAGAGCCTAGAAGCATTAGTGAGGAATTTTTTATGCCTGTATGGCAGGCCTAAGTTTTAATGAGTCTTTTTTATACAATGCTGAATATGGAGATCGAACTTAAGCTGGTCATAAATAATAACTCCTACAAGTTTTGTGTGAGGTTCAGCAAGGATGATAATATTGTTTAGAGAGGAGATAGTAAACGTGGCTTTATGATGTTTTGGGAGGAATAGGAGAAGTTTAGTTTTTTAGGGTTAAGTAGACGGTTTAAAGTTAGCCATATTTTTCATTGGGTGCAGGGTGTCTTGAGTGAGGGTGCGAAGATGGTAGATACTGTCGGAGCAGGAGATGATTATGGAATCATCAGCATATTGTATAACTGAAGAGAATGGAGAGGAAGAGTGGAGGTCGTTAATAAAGATATTGAGTAATAGGGGTCTAAGGATGGAGCCTTGGGGTACCCTTGTTTGTACAGGTAAGAAGGAAGAAAACTTAGATTGACATTTAATTGCTTGGAATCTATTGGAGTGGTAGCTGGAGAACCAAGAAAGTGCAGAGTTAGAGACATTGAATGTGGTTAGTTTGGATACAGTGTTGAAGGCTTTGGAGAGGACCAAAAACAGACAGGCGACTAACTTGTTGTGAGAGTTTGCAGTAGTGTTAGTGAAGGATGTCAGAGCAGTAGCTTACTGTGTTTTGGGTGAAAGGCGTGCTGTGTGTGGGTAAGGAGATTTTCTTGGAGAAGATGATCAAGGAGTTGCTTATGTATACATTTTTCTAGAATTTTTGATAGGGGAGATAGAATGCCAATTCGCCTGAAATTAGAGGGGTTAGTTGACATAATTTTTTTTCCAGATGTCAGGTACAGTATTTTCCTTGATGGATGTATTTACTAATATGGAGATGGGGTAAGTGATAGAATTTGCGGCTATTTTTAGGAATTGAGGAGGAAGGTTATCGACTGATGGAGAACATGTTTTAAGTTTGCTATGAAGTAATTTGATATAAGTTGTAGGAGGATGGGTTTAAATGAAAAGGAGGTTGTTTGAGTAGATGGAGGGGGAGTGGAGTAGGTAATGGTGTCAGTTTTGGTCAGGTTATGGATAGAGTCAATGAAAAAGGAATTTAGAAAGGAAGCAGTATCAGTGAAAGAGCCACTGAGGCATGGGTTGGGCGATGAGGGGCTTCCAGGATGTATGTTTATTTACAGCTTGCCAGAATGTTTTGGGGTTGCTTTGTGGTGTTTGAAAGAAGTTTTGCTTAGTGAGGATGACTTTTTTGGTTAAATTATGGAGCTGTCTGTAGGTTTGAAGATTAGTGGAAGTGTTAGATTTTTTCCATTTTTTTCCATGCACAGAATCTCTTATTCATAAGGGTTCAAGTGGGTTTACTAAGCCAAGGAGCAAAATGACTTTTGATTTATACTTTCTGGATGGGGGCCAGGGAGTTAATTACGTCTAAAAAAAAGTTTTTGAATGTCATGACTGCATCCTTCAGGTAGAGGTTATAGAAGAAGGACCAATTAGTTAGAGAGCAAGTTGGTGAAGGTGTCTGGGTTAAAATTAGGGAGCTTACAGCAGTCTTTTTATTGCTGGAGTTTATATAATTGAGGAGAGTGCCTGAGTATAGAGGTGGGATGGTGGTTGCTGAGGGTATCCGGTAGTGTGGAGGGGTTATGATAGAGGTTAGGGTTGGAGGTGAGGACCCAGTCTAGAGTGGAGCCCGAGTTGGAGTATTTGTTTAAATGAGTAGGGGTAGTGATTAACTGGGCGAAGCCATAGTGGTATTAGGGGAAACAGTATCTAAGACACTCTAGTCAATATTGACGTTGCCCAGGATTACTGTTTCATAAAAGATAGTCTGAGAGATTCAGGAGAGAAGAAGCTCCAGAAATGGGATGTTTTACCTGGGGGGATGTAAATAGCAGCAATAGCTAGATGTTCTTCGTGTTTCACTGTTGCAGTCATTACATTTGGGTAATCTGCTTGCAGGTTGCCCTCAGTCGGCCTGATTAACAAAGTCTTGGGTCCTGCGTCAGTTGCTGTCCCTTCCTCTATGACGTCAGGTCATCAGGGGTATAAAACATGCAGCCGACACCATTACATCAGTCTTTTTTGCTGTGCGGTGCCCGAAACAGAAGCAGTTCACAAGTGCCGGTCGGCCGACTCCTGAAATTTAAATTTTCGAGTTTCAGAACCAAAGTCTTCAACTAAAAGCTAAGTACCCCGTTAGGGAAACTTTTTCTTGCTCCTTACCGATGTCAGTAAAAGTTAATAATTGCATTACTTGTGGAAAGCAAATACCTCATAAAGATTTTCATTCGTATTGTATTCCTTGCTTAGGCCCTAACCACGACGTACCTTCCGAACGGTTTTGTGCTTTATTTAATCAGTGCACTATCCATTGTCGGTATATTTTTGCCTCTAAATATTTCGGTTCTCAGTTTAATTATCCAGAAATGTCGGTTAGCCGTGCAACCACCAGGATTCCGAAAAAACGCAAAGATAAAGAGAGAGACAGGCCACCGAGGTCCAAAACTGCTGACGACGCTTCTCCTAAGCCAGTCGCCAGTTTGCCGTTACTCAGTGAGGTGCTTTCGCAGCCCCTGATACCCACTAGTTCTAATTCGCAGGCCTCTACTGAGACCCATTCAGAGTCCGGTATGCCGCGAGATGCTTCAGCTATGGAACCTGCTGATGTCTCTACCTTGGATGGGTCTGGAGCTGCTGTGCAAGCACCGGCTTCTGAGGGTGTATTCAGGCCTACGGACTTGCATATTAAATCGACGCTTCCTTCATTACTAAGGCCTAAATCTCGATCCATGTCTAAAAAACCAACGCCCAGGCCACATGCTCAGACCTCTATGCCTAAAAAATAAATGATAAAAATGGCTGACGACCTAATAACTCTAATCAGGGGTAGCCAACCCCCCCCCCCCCTTCTAAGAGGCCTAGGGCTGAGCTTGATTATGAATCTTCTGATCAGGATTCTGTTTATTCTGACTGTTTTGATGACCTGGATTTGTCCTTACTTATTTATGAGGATTCTGATGCAGAGGACTCCATTCCCTTTGCTTCCCCTCCTGAGGATTTTTCTTTTGGGGAAAACCTTACATACTCTAAGGGAGCATTTTCACTGTGAAAGCCAGGAATTTTCTGATTCAAAAATGAGGCTTAGGGATTTCCTTCTCGTACCTCAGCATAGGCCTTTGGCTATTCCTCCTGTACTAGACATTGTTGATGATGCCTTCTCGGAATCCAGTTTGGCCCCTGATTCCCTGCCTCCTGTTCTCAGTAAACCTGACAGATACTACAGGGTCCTTGATTCCCACAAGTTCCTTTTCAAAAATCCTATTGCAGATCCAGAGACTATTTCACAGGGGCCCAAGGGCATTAAAGCTTCTACTGCTAAAAATCCTACCCCTTCTGATAAGAGACTCCAGGGTGCTGGATAGATGGGGTAAAAAGGTTTACACTTTGGCAACCTTAGCCATTAGAGCTTTAAACTGCCAATTTCATATGTTAAAATATCAGCAACATGTTATTGGACTGCTTAAACAGAAAATGATGTTGATTCCTAACTGTGTGGAAAATAAAGACTTACGGGATTTAATGCATTCTGCTGAACAAGTTGGAAAACATACTTTGCAATGTGGTTTTGATTCTTTAGAGACCTCTTGCAGAGCTGCTGTTACTGGGTCTGTGCTTAAAGACATGCTTGGCTTAAAGAGCAATCATTGCCTGATCAAGTTAAAGCTGAATTGTTGGATGCTCCTTTAAATCAGGACCGCCTGTTTGGCAGCAAGGCTGAAGAAGTTCTTTAAAAAATGGAAGATAAAACTAAATCTATGCAAACTGTTAACGATTGCTTACAAGTTCAACCTCCTAGATTTAGTAGGCACTGGCCCTCTAAGAATTGGTCCTTTCCAGCCCCTTCAAGGTCTTCTCAAGCCAAACCCAGACACAGCAAAAACCCCAGGTTTCAGTTCCAGGAGACTCACAGAACTAAGCAGTGGGGGGGCCTCCACTTCCAAGTCTGGGAATAACAAGACTCCCCCTATGGTAAACTGTCTCAATGACTTCCTTTTAAAATGTCCAAGCATTTATCTTCTGACTGCCCCTTTGGGGGGGAAAGATTGCTCTTCATGCAAAGAACTGGGAACTCATTGCCCATGACAAATTGGTTTTAAATATAGTGTCCCAGGGATACAGATTTCACTTCCACACGTTGCCAACGCCAAGTGGGTGGCCAGACCTACCCCCAAATCAGTGGGCAGAGGCCCAAAAACAAGTACTTTCTCTCTAAAGCATAGGGGCTATTCAACTGGTACCAGAAGAGGAAAAGGGACAAGGTTTCTATTCAAGACTTTTCCTGGTACCCAGAAATGACAAATCATGGCATCCTATCCTGGACCTGTCTACTCTAAACACCTGTCTGGAGATTCCAAAATTCAAGATGCTGACTCTTCAATAACTTCATATGCTAGGTAAAGATGCCTGGTTGGCAACACTAGATTTAAAAGAATCATACCTGCACAATCCCATTCAGGGAATCTTGCAGAAGATGCCTATGCTTCAAAGCAGGCTACACGCACTATCAGTTCTCTGCACTGCCCTTTGGCTTATCTACTGCGCCCAAGGTATTCACAAAGTGCCTAGCTCCAGTTATTGCATTTTGCAGGCAAAGAAGTATTCAAATATACCCATACCTGGACGATTGTCTAAGTCAGGCAGAAAGCCAGAACATACTTCTGAATCATCTGGCTTTTGTAAAAATGGTTCCAACTTGTCTGGGGTATGCCATAAACGAAAAGGAATCACAACTGGTACCCTGTCAACAAATTACATTCCTGGGAGTAAGCTTGAATACAACTTCCCAGATGGCTTACCTCACGCCAGAAAAGCAAATTCATTTGACATCCTACTTCAAATAAGTGGCCACAAAAACCCTGCTTATCTGCAAGACAAATACTGCAAGCCTTGGGGTTCATGGTCTCCTGCATTCTTCTAATTCCATATGCAATACTGCATAAGAGGACACTACAGTGTTATCTAAAAGCCTATGGAGTCAACATTCTCACAGCCTAGAAAAAAATTATTCTGTCATACGTTGCATACGCCTAGAGTTCCTTTGGTGGGCAGAGGCCTGTCACCAAAACAAGGGATTACCTTTCACACCACCCCCTGCCGCCCAAACCCTAACAACAGATGCATCAGACTATGCATGGGGGGGCTCACCTGGCAGGGAAGTGCATTCAGGGCAAATGGAACCCAAGTCAAATGCACCTGCATATCAATCAAAAAGAAATGTTAGCTGTACAGAATGGTAAAGACGGACAACACCACGGTTATGTGGTACATAAAGAAGCAGGGGGATACACATTCTTATCCCCTCTGCAGACTAGCCATGGCATTGTGGAACACAGCCTTGAGCTACCAAGTGCACCTACAAGCTCAATTCCTGCCAGGAAAATTAAATACACTGGGAGATGGAATAAGCAGAAACCTCATGGACCCACACGAGTGGAAACTGGAACCAAGGATTTTCAACATATTGACAAGCGAATGGGGGAGCCCAGATATAGACCTGTTTGCCTCCCCCCAGAACTACCAATTGGACACATTTTGCACAAGGATTCCCCACAAATAAGCCTGGAAAGTGGATGCTCCGTCCTTCAGATGGAAAAACCTATCAGTCTATGCCTTCCCCCCGCTGCCTCTGCTCTCCAAAGTACTACTAAAAGTCAAACAGGACAAACCAGGGATAATTTTGATTGCTCCAGACTGGCTGCGCCAACACTGGTACCCCCTCCTGCACAGTGTGTCAGGGTTATCTCCATGGCACCTGCCTCAGACTCCTTTCCTGCTGTCTCAGCAGGAGAACCAGATTCTGCATCCTCAGCTTTCAACACTGATCCTTGCAGCCTGGCTAATTACTTAAACTCTCCCTTACCATCGCTCAGCAAACCTGTGATGGATGTCATCCTAGAGGCAAGGAGGCCTAGTACTAGAAAATCTTATGCCGAAAAATGGAAAAGATTTTGTGACTGGAACCAATCTCAAGGGATGAGCACAGCAGCACCCAATTTACCTCAAATTTTACAGTACTTAACTGAGATGCTTCACAAGGGCTTGTCTTTTTCCTCCATTAAAATCCAAGCCTTAGCCATTTCAGCTCATTATAACACAGAACCTCCCCTCTTCTCTCATCTACTGCTCAAGCGGTTCCTCAGAGGGGCCAAAAATGTTAGACCACCCAGGAGAGCTCCAACCCCAGCCTAGGACCTGAACTTTGTATTGGAGAAACTCACTCTACCTCCTTTCGAGCCAGCTGGTACTGCAGACTTAAAATTTCTTTCTTGGAAAACAACTTTCCTTTTAGCAATTACTTCAGCTAGAAGGGTCTCTGAGTTACAGGCCCTTATGGCAGTGGAGCCTTTCATCATCTTTCATGCGGACATGGTGTCACTCAGAACCAATCCATCCTTTATGCCCAAGGTGGTATCCAGTGTGGCTCTTAATCAGTCCATTCATTTGCCAAGCTTCTTTCCCAATCCACAGAACAAAGGGGAATGGATACTGCATTCCTTTGATGTGCACAGACAACTTAGATTTTACTTGGACAAGACTAAACCTCAAAGAAAATCTGAACAACTGCTGGTAGCATTTGCTGCAGGGGCAGAGGGGAAGGCTATTTCAAAACAAACCATTTCTAAATGGATAAGCCATTGCATTCATTTCTGCTATAAGTACCATGGAAAACCTATCCCGCAGGGGATCAGACCTCACTCCACCAGGGCTGCATCTACTTCTATAGCCTTTCTCAGATACGTTCCTACCAGGGACATCCTAGAAGCTGCTACCTGGAGTTCTGTACATACTTTCACCAAGCATTATCATTTGCCAATTTTCTCTAAATCCAGAGCTGGCTTTGCCACTGCAGTCTTGCAGGGCCTTATAGCTGGCCCTAATGCTCTCTAAACTCCTCCCAACCATAGCTTTGGGAATTTACCCAAATGTATTGACTGCAACAGTGAAACATGAAGAACATAGTACAGTTGTGTACACTTACCATAAATGTAGATGTTCGAGTGTATTCACTGTTGCAATCCTGGTTACCTTCCCTCCTGCCCCCTAACTGATTTTGGCTATACCTCTACTTTCCTTTACTATGCTTAAAAGCCTTTTTGGTGTTTTTGCTTTTTTGTTGGAGGTATACCTCTGTGTTTTTATGTTTAATTGCTTCCCATTGGGGGGCACCTGACATCTGGGGCAAGAAAAACTGATGTAATGGCGTCAGCTGCATGTTTTATACCACTGACGACCTGACATCATGGAAGAAGGGACAGCAACCGACGCAGGACCCAAGACTTTGTTAATCAGGCTGACTGAGGGCAACCTGCAAGCAGATCACCCAAATTTAATGACTGCAACAGTGAATGCATTCAAACATCTACATTTATGGTAAGTGTACACAACTGTACTTTTCTTGTTATTGTTCAGTTTACAATTAATAATTTGTATTTCAGCAGGGTGGAAATTTGGTGGAGAAATGGGTAGAGGGAGAGCTGATCAGAGTAAAGAATAACAACGCCCCCACTTTTTCTGTGTAGTCTGTCTTGTCGGAATATGTTATAGGCTGGGGGAAAAAATTCAGAGTTGGCTATATGAGGATTTAGCCAGGTTTCAGATAGGGTGAGAATATCTGGGGTGTGTTGGGAGATTCAAGCATGGAAAGGGGAGATTTTATTCATGATACTTTGAATGTTAGCAGATAGAAGAGATAAGTTTTTAATGGATGTGGATTTTTCAGTCCGAGAAATTACACTGGGTTTGAGATAGGGGAGTGAGAAAAGTAAATAGGGAGAGAGAAGTTATGTGCAGATCCAGCGTTGGGATGAATGCCCCTGATAACAGTAGGATTAGTAAGAATAAATCTAGTTGTGGAACACCAGTTCAGTTGATAATCAATACAGTCTGTTTCCTCCAGTTTCTCTGGTACAGCAGAAAATTTCAGATGTGATGTCCTATCTTGCCTTCATTCTTCACTGGTTGGGTTCGGAACTGATCTCTGTTCGACTCGGCCATATACAAAAGCTCGAGATCTTTCACTAACTTGTGGCTGAAACCCCTATCCATCATGCTCGAGTATGTCTTCCCAGATCTCGTTTGCCACTAAACAGATTGGGTGCTTCAATATTGGCTCTGGCTAAGTGGGAAAACTTCTTTGTTCATTATTAGAATACTGTGTTCTTTGCTTGTTTATAAAGTTAGTGATTAGTGTTTTATTACATATTTAGTTAGTTTAGAGTGTTTGTTGTGTTTTTTGCTTCTGGCTGTCGTTTTACCACTAGGCCTTTGTTTTCTTCCTTATCCCGGCTAAAATTTTCTCCTTTCAAGCCTGTTTTTAGTTAGAGGGCTTCCTTTTGCTTTCCTTTGCTATATTTTATTAATATACAAGTTTCTTTAAAATTTGAGAGTTCATCAAGTGAATTATTGTCTCATATTTTTTTCCTGTTCTAACTTAAAGCGTCCGCTTGTTTAAGTTAAAGGGCTACCTTTATTTCTTCCCTTTCCTTTATTGCTAGACAGCTTCATTTAAGTGAGAGAATTGCCACCCCCTTCTCTTTTTTCTGCTTTAATTGTTAAGGTTGTTTATTCCTATATATATATATATATATATATATATATAAAGCCTTAAATATAAAAAAACTTTTAGTAAATTTACTTTATTGTTTTTGGCCTTTGGTGGCTGTCTGTATATAATAGGATTAAACTAAGTGTTGTTGACTATTAATTATTAATATATTAATATATTAAACTAGTGGCAATAATGCTGCTTGCTAATATATACTCATATATATTTTTTCTTCCTGCCTGTCCTGTTGAATTTTATACTTGTATATTTTAGATACAGAATTATATTAGACATAATAGGGAAGCTATATAGGTGGTTTAATTCTTGTTTAATTTTTGTTTATATAAATGTATACATACATTTTTTACATTTTTTAATTTTATTCAAACATCTTTTCATGATTAGAGCGCTAGAGTAGTTAACAATAATGATATTGAATGAGAACATGTTAACAGTGTTTTAATTAAAACTGCAACACAAGTGATTCTTTATACAAGCTTTTATTATGACGTTTGAAGTACGTGCAGCCTGGTTTTGAAGTACTATTTCTTTAATTTAGTTAATTATTTAGCCACGCTGAGCACGTACTATATAAGTGGTTCTTGGCGGTGTTTTTTGAATATCTTGTTCTGAGGAAGCCATAGTGTCAACTACGGCAAAAACGCTTTCTTTTTTGAATAATAAATAGCGTTAAACCAGGACTGGAGACTACGCGTTTTGGATTATTTTTTATATTTTCAGTTTCTGCTTTTACGATCATTGGATTTACCTTGACTTGTCTTTGAGACTTTAGTCCTGGCTCCAGGAGGAGTAGGATTTGGCTGTTTTTTTCTTTAATATTGGTTTGCTTTTGCTTTTTTCACTATTTAACACATTTGTCAGACAAACTTTTAACAAATAGTAGCTATTACTGATGATTATCATATCCTAAATCAAACAGACAAACAATATGTATATTATTCTACATATTAAAGGGACTGAGCAAATAATCCATATCAAAATGTTTAAATCTTGCTCTTATTATGACAGCTGATATTAAAGTTGTGTGTAAAGTTTTCCTAGAGATGTATATGTAGATGTATTCACATATTAATGTAACACAACACTTTTATATACACGAGTTTTGTGTGTTTCTAATAGACTAGATGCTTAGATTTAATGTTTACTTCTACTAAAATGCTTCATACAAACTGTGTTAAGTTTGTGTACCTAAATGAATGTAAAATCATGAAAAGCTGTTCGTCCCGTTTGTCTTAACTATAAACGTTCAGGCTTCTTAAAGAATACACATACTGGTGACCAATCACATCAACTCTCATACATTGCTATAGCTACATTAAATATTCAATAGCTAAATACGTACATAACTGTATACTTAGCTCGTGAGAGCTAGAGATTTTAAATGCTTCTTTTTAACTTCTCGCCAGTGGTTTTTCCTGCTCAAACTTATTTCCTGTGAGAAAAAAAATCTATGTTTTAAACATTAACTCATTCTTTATCAACTTTTATTTAAATAAGGCACGAAGAGCGCCTTCAGAGAGCTTCCACACCAGACACTGCACACACCATCTCACTCAGAAATCAACAACCAGTCGCCTTAAGCATCTGCACCCATTCAACAGTGAATCTAAAACCAAACCACAATCACTCCTCTTTCACCCCGCTAAACACGGACATCTCCCCAATTTCACAGCAATGTCTCCTCGTCAAAAAAAAAAAAAAACCTTCAGTAAACCTCGCAGACTACATTTTACTGAATGCTAGACTCACCCGTCCAACAATCCTCCGGGGGACTTCATCCACAGCCCGCAGCATACCTTGTCAACCCAAAGTTATATAAAAGATCAATCATACAAGCTAAACCGGAGATCTCTAGTTGATGGACAAAAATAAACATGCTAGCTCATCACTTCACTTTTATGTAGCTAGGGCCAAGAACGAATTCCTTTTCATAACAAAAACACTCTAACTTCATTCAAGTTGGATAGAGTGTTATCTGCTCTATTCTAGCGAGACGGTATCATTTATATGACAGTTCATTTTTACTTTATAGCAGAAAGCTTTTGAGCAACCAAATATTCAACAGCAATAATGTTCAAAGGATATTACAATATCTATACACCATCTATCACTACTAAGGGAAATTTCATTTAGTGTTTAGGTCACAACAAAGCAATGGGAAAATCTATTATTTATTAATGGTAATTAGGTTAAATATACTATATAAAGAAATAAGCATGAAATAATAAATCAGTTACCACAGAACTATGAAATAATACTTTGCAACTGAAGTACTACTAGACTAAAATCTAACTATAGGTTATACTTATAATTAACAAATATTTATAGAGAGAAAAAAAAGAAATCTAAATAAATAGATAAATAAGGTAAATATCTATATATAAAGATAGATAATGAGGCATAAAGCAAGGTGAGAGGGATGACAATGTTAGAAATAGATTGTTTAGTTAAAATATATCTCAGATTTATGAATTTTATATGAGGTAATATTCTTTTACTCTAGTATTACTTATATGTATGAAAATGAATGTTATGTAACACATTTAGTCCATTTAAAAGCTTTTAGTTATTAGGTTTCAGTTGATACTTTGAGAGACTTCACAGAAGTAGGTAATTTAGTTTCAGTTTTCCTTTCTTCTTTTTGACATTAGTCCAACTAGTTTTATCAGTGGATCTCTTCAGGGATAGGGATGTCCATTCCATTTCTTCTGGGATGGTTATAATGTTATTATTTTTGATAAATTGAAAGGCTTCTTCCAGAGTGTTGAAGTTTCTCATCTCACTTAGGTACTGTAACCTTATCTTTGCAGGGAAGGCTATATGAGCTTTGATATAATTCTGTTTCAGAATTTTTATTAGTGGCCATGCATTTTTCCTCTGTTCAAGAACGTTAGTGGAGTAGTCATTGTCAAATCTTATTAGATGTTGATTATATTTTATTGGACTTTTCCTGAATGCTGTTTTTAGTACCAGTTCTTTGTCCATAAAGGATAAAAATGTTATTATAATTGATCTTGGTGGCATAGAGGCAGAAGAAGAGGATGATGCTGGAATTCTATTTCCCAAAGCACGATGTGCCCTTTCTATGCCAAATGAAAAGCCTTCATTAAAATTTAAAATCTCTGGTAGCCATGAATTTAGAAAAGAGATAATGTATTTTCCCTCTGTATTCTCCGGTAGACCAAAAATCCTGATATTTGATGATCTCTCTCTATTCTCTAAGTCATCTACTTTCTGAGAATTCTCTTTTAGATTTTGTAAATTAACCTTGAAATCATCAATTTTTATAGATAGTTCTTGTAATGTGATGTTCACCATTTGCAGTTCCTTTTTTAGTGACAGTTCAGAGTGAGAGTTCTTCAGGTTACTCATCTCTTCAGCTGCTATGTAAAGACTCCGGAGTATTTTGACAGGAAATTTCTTGTAAAACTCCACCAAAATTTGTAATTAGTTATTTTAGACTATTAACCTAAATATTTATAAAGTTTTGTTAGAAAAAAATTTGTGAAATTTCCTGAATTTGATACTAGTTTATGGAGCTCTAAAAAAACTGCTGCTTTCAGATAGCCATCTAGGCTCCGCCCCATCCCCACATCACTTTCTAATAGTAGCGCACATCCTGGGGAAATCCATTGTGATATCAGACAAACTCGGCAGAGCAGTTTTGATGCCTCACGAGTGGTCCCTAAAACAGGAAGTAGCAGAAATTATTTTCTGCATATGGGGCCAGCCTTGCTGTGACCTTTTTACCTCATCCATAAATACCAAATGCAGCAGCTTTTTTGCCCTAATCCCCCTCTGGGAGAATCACCAAGGGATGCACTTGTACACGATTGAACCTTGGGTCTCCTGTACACCTTCTCTCCCTTCCTGTTGATACCCAAAATTCTTTAGAAAGCAGAATCATTGGGAAGGAACTTAATACTCGTCGCTGCATACTGGCCTCATCAAATCTGGTTGCCTTCCTCTGGCTTCATCTCCAGGAGGAGCCGTGGGTTCTGGACCCAATTCCAGACCTTCTAACTCATGCTTCAGGGATGCTTCTTCCCTCTCTTCAGACCCTCAAATTGACAGCTTGGCTGCTCTGATTCCAAATGTAGCCAGACTCCCTAATCTATCCTCATCTGTGAAACATATCTTTATCTCATCTCACAAGGCTTCAATGAGGAAATTATATATGAACGAATGGAAAAGATTTTCATCCTGGGCATTAAATAACCACATTGTTTCCTTTTCTGCACCTATAGTGTCCATTCTTGAATTTTTGACAGAGATATTCAGTGAAGGCGCAGCTTCAGCCACTATTCGAGTTCAGTTATCTGCAATGTCTAATTTTCATGTAAGTGAATCAGACTCAAATCTGATGTCTCACAGACTATGCAGTGCTTTTCTGAAGGGCACTATTTTATTAAGACCACCCATTAAGACTCCTTCAGTGCCATGAGCCCTAAACTATGTTTCATCACGTTTGATCCCCCCCCCCCCTTGAACCTGCATCATCCTGTGATCTAAAGTTTTTGACTTGGAAAACAATTTTCTTGATTGCCATCACTTCTGCTAGAAGAGTTTCAGAACTGCAAGCATTGTTGATAAAGCCCCCATGCATGATTTCCCACAAAGAAAGAGTATCCCTTCGAACAAACCCATCTTTCCTACCAAAAGTGTGCACAGAGTCTAATTTGAATCAGTCCATAGAGCTACCATTCTTTTTCCCCACCTATGGCAACAAGGCAGAATATATTCTACAGTAACTAGATGTGCATAGGCAATTACACTTCTACTTGCATAGGACAGGGGACTTAGAAAATCTGACCAATTATTTGTTGCATTCTCAGACTCTAAGAAAGTTACTCCTGTATCTAAAATCACACTTTCAAAATGGCTATTAGACTGTATTACTTTTACATAGGAATCTCATAACAAAGATCTTGCTTTTTAAGTCAAAGGTCATTCTACAAGAGCCAAAACAACCTCTTTGGCTTTTTGAAATAGACTACCAATTGACACTATTTGTGCTGCAGCTATATGGGCAATGCTGCATACCATTATCACTCATTACAAAGTGGATTTGATGTCCAGGAACAGGGCCTCCTTTGGGTTCACTGTTCTGGAAAATATTCTCCCTTGAGCCACCCAAGAAACATGGTGCTAGGGATGCTGTCCCAGCCAGTGAAGAAGAAGGCGTGATAGGACAACATCACATAAAGAAGTTATGTACTCAACGTTCCATGTTTGTTGTTCATCTTGCCTTCATTCTTACATCCCACCCTCCTGCCCCCAGGGGTTACAATTGGTAATTAATGTGCTCTGACCTTCTTCATTACTCTATTAGATATTCTGTAGTTTTTATTTGGTACCTATTGTTATATCAGTAAACAAGATCTGAGGAGACTTACTAGAGCATGATGAGATAGGGGTTTCAGCCACGAGCTAGTTGAAGACCTCAAGTTTTGTATACGGCTGAGTTGGAACCGAGATCGGTTCCGAACCCAACCAGTGAAGAATGAAGGCGAGATGGACAACACACATGGAATGCTATGGTAAGTACATAACTTTTTTTTTATTCTACATGCTCTGTCTCCTAACTCCTAACCCCCCACCCTTTTTTTTTAAACCGCTCTTCTTGAGAAGATTCATACTTGCCAGCTTTTTTGAGAAGATTCATACTCATCCAGCTTTTTCTTCATTTTAACCTCTGATTTTTTGCAGTTTTATCAGTTTATCTGAATGAACAGTTAGTTAAAGCTGCTTTCATTTTTTCAGCCTTTTGTTAATTGGGTTGATATATTCCTTCAATTTTTAATTTATTTTATTACATTTGAATTCATTTTATAGATGTATTTCCTCTAAATTACTTGTTCATCTCTTCAACCAAAGCCAAAGCTTGAATTGATTTTTGCTGAACAGATGCAGAATCCTTCCCAAACAGTGGTTTACTTCACTTTTTCTGGTTAATTTTTTCTTCTTTGCATCTAGGTACTGAATTTTACCCAAAAAACAGTTTCAGTGGCAGTCTTTTTTTCTCTGTTTCTCTTTTCACATTGGGAGAGCTGACAGTGCGCTGTTGATCAATGTGCAGCCATCTTGAAAATCTCTTTAGGGACTAATCTTGATACAAAATATTGCAGTGCTTCAGTGAGATGACTTAGTCTTGGTGATAGGAAACCCATCAAGTGGCTTTTGAGGGGGAAAAATGCACACAAAAAAATCAAGAAAACACTCTGGTCTTTATTTTCTTTTTCTGATTGCTGTCACTGTCTTCACTACTCCCCCTAGGGAATTGTCACACAGATACAAGCCTCACTCTAAGCAAGAGGGATCCTTCTTTCTCCCTAAAATAATGGATTCCTGTTGTTACCTGCAATCTTCCGCAACACTGATTAGAGTACCTGAGCTTTACACAACTTCAGTCTCTTATCCTTTTCCTTCCTTGTCCAGACAAAAGAGTGAGATCCCATTAATCTGTGTAGCAAATCCATAGGAACTCTTCATATCTGGTCCATGTCTTCATTTATAATCTCCTCTGGGGTGCTAACCATCAGTATAGTACTGTGTGCCAGCCTATCACTTTTGAAGGTATTTCAGTTGGTGGCACTTTCTATTTTTAGGGTCCCCCTCCTTACTCATCAGTGGGCCCTGTTCAGGTTCATTATTGAAATATGAGCTGTATTCTATGGACCTTTGGGTCCTGTCTTAATCACTTGCTTGATTGCCAGAAAGCATTCAGAAGAAAACTAGACATCACATCAAGAATGCACTTTTGAAGGAGAAGTTATATGTTACCTTCTCTTTCCTTAGGGTGCGTGTGCAGAACCTAGAGAGGTGGTAGAGCTCTCTTCCCAAGGGTACAGTTCTAATAGTATTCAGTTACTATATCCTTTACACCCTTGATGCTCTGCAGTTATCCTTGGAGAATATAGATTTTGCCTTATTTGAGTTTATTGGGATTTACTGACTCTAAGTCGCACAGTAAATAGGCTGCTGTTTTGAAGCAGTTGGACTGTTTTGAGCTCTCTCCCATGGTTGTGCTCCTTGTATTTTCAACTTTAAAACATATTTAAATTTCACTAAGTGTTTTTGAATCCTAGGAAGAATTCGTCTAGTTATCCAGGTGCTGTTTGTGAGCTCAAGACCCAGCCCAAAACTAAGTTGCAGGTTGCTAAAGGGTATTAGCCCTCATCCACATGCATTTGATATATCTCAGACATGAAGCTAAGGGCTTTTGTGAAAGGGATTGTGTCAGGGAAGATTCTTTTCACTTATCTTTTCTTTCTCTCCCACTTGGGGTTAATGCCAGGGATACCACCATCTTTATTTGAAGATCTGCCCTTTGAAGAATTCTTCAGAACAGTTCTTGTAATGCAACTCGTTAAGCGTTGAATAAATGGATGATCCAAATGGACCCAATATATATTTTTTTTGCAGATAACATTTAAGTGGTCTTTCTTATGATTCCTGGTATTATGGTGTCCAAAGAGACCTAAAAGATGCATGATAAAGTTCAAGATATGGCCCATTGTGCTGACCAGTTGTATCTGCTAACAAATAATGTAGCTTTTTAGACTTCTGCCAAGTTTTGTCTTCAGTGATGGCTGTTTTGTCTACTATGAGCCAGAAAATATACCCAGCACCAGATCATTCATACACCAATGTCCAGTGTTTAGAATAATGTTGGTAAAACATTTACAGTTTGGTTCCTGTTTGTCTCGACCCATGCTTTGCCATCTTGATGAATGATTTCTGGAGTCATCAAGTCAAAAATTAGTGTTACTCAGGCCTAAGGACTCTCTTACTAAGAACAATTCAGAAGACCATGTAGTTGACTGTGGTCAAGAAAGGTCCATCAGTTCATCCCACAACATGGCTCATTTCTCAGGAAAATGCATTTTTTCTTTTGAGCTTTTGCCATTTGAGGCTTCCTCAGAGTCTGATGAATTTGATTGCTTTGTGGTTGAAGGGTAAGGTACAGGGTTATGGGGAGAGGATCTTATGCCATTGTTTTCTGTAGTGACAGAAGTGTTGTGCATGCAGAGGTGGAAGTTGTGGGGTGGAATTTAGAAAGGCTAACAGCGAGCCAAAGGTTGTTGAGGTACATTATCTATAAATACAAAATACTGTAATTTGTTTGACCACAGCCCTGGTTTGAATTATCAGTTTGGGAAATCAAACTGATGACAAAAGAAAATGAAAAGGACTTCAGGATATTCATCAGACTTGGAGTGTACTACCAAAAACAGATTTGAGAGAGCAGTGACACCAGCAGCCTGAATGCTGCAGGCTGTCCTCAGAGTAGGCCTTATAAGCAAACAGGAAATTTGTCAACTCTGCTTAGCCTTGGCAGAATGCCTCTTGAGTGTGCTTTGCAGTTATGGAGACCATACAAGAAGAGAGACATCAGTTTGCTAGAATGAGTTCACAGGAAAAGAGGGGAACAGGATAGAAGGGAAAAGTATAGAGTGGAAAACGATAGGAGTCAAACCTCTTGGCACTACAGAGCATATGAGAGAGGGAGAGTTGTATGATATAAATACATTAGATTGCATTAGGGAGATGAAAAGATGACTTCCTAATCAAACAAGAGAGTGAGAGATGTAGAGAGCATGGATATAGAGTATAGGAATTTACCTTTCCATGAATTGGAGGGGAGTAGGGAGCATAGGCACAGAGTATAGGGATGTACCATTCCATGAATTGGAGGAGAGTAAGGAGCATGGGCACAGAGTATAAGGATTTACCATTCCATGAACTGGAGAGGAGTAGAGAGCATGGGCACAGAGGGTAGGGATTTACCATTCCATGAATTGGTGAAAATACTTGTTTACAGGGAGGGAAGAGGGACCACTGATTTGACTGGTGGAATGAGTAGTGGGAACGTACTCTGCAAAGCTATTAATAATGATGTGAGGCAGGTTGGAAAAGGGGGAGGAAACATCAGGGACTGAGGGAGGAAAAGTGTTAAATGTAACAGACTAACTAGGTAGGTTTAATGTTTTCTCCTGCAGTCAAAGTGAAGTTTAACTTGGCTCTTGACTGCAAGTAAACTTAAACCATGGCCTGCACTGAAATCTCTCCTGGAGGAACACTGAATGGAATTATAGTCTCCTTCCCACTATGTAATCCCATTCATAACCCCAACTGTGAAAAGTCTCATCATACAACATATTAGAAAACTATGTATACATAGTACTTCCTTAATTAACTCATTATATTCCCTGAGTCCACAGTTTAGGCAGTACTTCTGATCTCCTTCTAAACTGCCACAAAAAATAAATCCTGAAATGCTTCCCTTTTTTTTTTCTTCAAACTCCCATCCTAACTCTTGCAAACAATTGTCTGTGCATTGACTTTTGAATTAATTCCCCGTTATAAAGACTTTCAAGTCCCTTTATAGAATCCCTCTGATACATGATGTAAGGTTAGCTCCTCTAAAATCTGCACTTAAATTAGGATATAGCAGCCTCCCACACTCCTGGGCACTATCACCTTAGTTTAACAGACCTGAAGCCTCTCCTCCCAAAACCTATTTGCTCACTTGCAGCATAGTGTTAGTAGTCACCATAACTGGCACTGGAGAATGAAGCCTGTGGGAAACATGTAGAAATGGAGAAAGACAAATTGTATTTACTGCATCTATTCTGATGATACCTAGCAGATTAAACACTATTAAGTATGATGTTTACAACTTGTAAGCTTTAGGCAAGTTGAACACATAATTCCTGTGTTCCACTGATGGATCTAGGAATTTGCAGGGGGTGCAGTTTGAAAAGTAGACCAATAGGAGGTGGGTGGTGATAAACAGAGATGAACATAGACAAAGGGTCCTGGTCTCCGGTTCCCTACATATTGACCTCCATGCACCATTGAGATGTCTTTTTCACACCTATTTTTTTCGTTGTTTATCTTTTTTCCTGCATCCTTTCAGCATGCTCTAAGCAGTAAAGAGTATAGTATAATTATTGTGGAAAAAAGTAAGTGAATTAAGATGGGGTCTGGGGCTTTGACTGCTAGAAGCCATGGGATTTCAAATGCTCTGATGTGCATTTTAGGGCTTTTTTTAGCAACATTTTCATCAAATGATTGCCGGAGGGAAAAACACGTAAAGAAATATACTCAGTCTTATTTTCTTTCAAGATTGAAGTAAGTGATGCCTGACAAAACAAGCAATTCACAAACTGAGGAGACAAGTGCTAGTGAGGATATATAAATCATATCTAGGTATAGTGCTTGCCTCCTTAGCCGCAAAAAAAAAAAAAGTCACCTTCTGAGTATCCCTGATGTTAAACTGGGATGTAAGTCAAGGCAAAAATGGCCATAGTCTTAACTTTCAAGTGGCTGTTGTCATGAATGTACACAGTCCGCCTCCCCATTAATCAAAACAACCATAACATGCATGTACACATATATACAAAACAAGACAACCATGCTGTGCACTAAATATTATAAGTATAATGAAAGATTTCAACACATTTTTCTGTCTTCCCACACACTGTGGCAGTCCCCTCACGTTTTTTTTTTTTAGTTCTTCATCGGCAGATTTGTCATTGTATTATTTATTTTTTATTTGTTGACGTTTGATTACTGGGATAGTCAGACTGGGTAGAATCCCATTTTCAGAGGAGGCCTAGAGGAAAAAAGCATGAAATTATTACAAAACATTTAAGAATAATAATTTTACAATTTCCAAAACTAAAAAAACATCTGCAGTTTAAATAACTGCAACAAATTAAGACATAATATAAAAATACTAGTTAAGGTACTTACTACATTCTTTTTTCATACATCTTTTTTAACAATAAGGGAAAATAAGGAATAAATACACAGCATTTTCTAAAAATACATTTAAAGGACGGAGAATTTGTATAAGACAACGCTAAAACATAACATTTCTGTACAATGGTGAAAAGATGACTGTTCTCATGCCCATTAATCAGAGAGCAAACCTGAACCACAGTATACAACTCTTATTTGTATATATACACATACACACACACACACTAATTATATAGTCACATAGTATAAACCCACACAGTGCATACAGAAGTTTGTGTTTTCTACAATAAATGAACACTCCAGGAAATGTAACAAGGTTATTGAAAAACAGGATAAATGCTCAATTTCACCCATCTCCCACCAGTACATAAAAGATCTCAAAGAGGTAGACAGCAGTAGATAGGAAAGCATGAAGAAAGGCTTATGAAAGTCTGGCAGGCAAGTGTACTCCAAGCTAAGCTTATGCTGCCTGATCCCTGAGAGATTTTATTTAGCGAATAAGCAGCTTCAGCTCAGGTATGATTCTTATCCTTCCTGTTTTATTGATCCTTCATTTTTTTCCCACTTCTGCTGTGCAATTACTAATGGCTTACAATACAAAAATACAGGAGCAGTTAAATATGTCAGAACAGCAACCATAGTTCAAACTATAGTCACACAGACAAAGAGCTATGCTATGCATCTCAACTAGAATAAATATTCCCGCGTCCATGCGCCTAGAAGATTGCTACGGAATGCGGCAATTCATAACAGTGAGGTTAAAAGGCACCTACTGCAGGAAATATAATTTAAAAAAAAAAAAAAAGTCAAGTGCAAATTGGTAGTTCAGATGCAGTTTCTGTCTTTCACTCTCGCTTTTTGTCTCTCTCTCTCTGTTTCAACTCATTTGCAAAGTCTGAACATGTACAAGCAGTGTACTGTTTTGGTGGCACATTTTTTGAGTCTCAATATTTGCTGAGCTTGAGCTTTTTTTTTTCTCCCTTTTTTTATTTTGCACATAAGTCAAACTAGCAAAATGGGGAGGTGTATGCCCCTGTGCTAAAACCTAAATCTGACGTGTTCTGTGCCAGTATACCATTACTTCTCAGTAACTCTCAAGTCTCTCATTGAAGGCCCACCTCATTTGGTCTGTGACTTCACCTACTCAGCCTAGCAGTTTCCTCAGAATCTCATACATAGGTTCATAGGTTAGTACTAAGCTAACTGCCCTGCTAAGCCCATTTAGCTTAGCCAATTATCCCTTGTGAGACTCAAACCCTGCCCACCCTCCCATACATTCAAAGATGTCTCTAATCTCCTTCAGTGCACCTCATATGCTGCAGTTAAAGACCGTGCCTAGCCCCTGTGCCTGCCAGTTCTTTCTTGCCACTTACACACACTGTCTTTCCGTTCTTTTGTTTTGTTTCCTTTATTTAAATTTCTTAACTGGGTAAGTAGACTGGTCTAGTGACCTTTTTTCAACTGTGACCTAGGCTAGAGGCAAAAAAACGCTAGTTTTTCAATAAGCAGTTTGAAAGATTTCATGGTGTGCATATCAGAGTACCATGACTATTATAATTTTCGTAGACAGAGACTTAGTGGTTCATATCACTATACACTTATTAGATTGATTAGTATTGTAAATTTTAACTTTGTAAAGCTGCTCACGACTGAAAAGGTTGGAATATGTAGATAGTGTAAAAGTAGGAGCAAAGTTCTGAGTAGAGTAGTGGAATTAATAGGTAGCAGGGGAAGATTAAGGGAGTGAAAAGTTTTAGGGGAGTAGAGGGGGAGAATCAAAGTGGTGCGGTGAAGGCACATCTCTCAGTCTTGAAGTACAAGTAATCTAGACAAAGCCAAAATAATGAGGAACATATTTTAAGTGTCAAGCTTGTAAACTCAAAGTTAATAGAGTTGTAAGTTTTGCATTAGCTTGCATTAACGTGCATTTTCTGAAGGATATGAAGTCTGAAACTCAAATGTCTGTCATTATTTAGTGACTTCAACCCTTAAACCAGAGGTTTTAGGAAGCACAGACCAAAATATGAGGAAATGTCTGGGCATTTTGTGAAATTCTAAACAGATGGGATGTGTGAGTTTAGGGTAGTGGAGTGTAAACACAGCAGTGGAAAAGATAATCTAGGTAGTGGTTACTTATTTTCCTATGTTGTAAAGAAACCAGTTGGAGATTGATGAGATTTAGTTTGGAAAGTTGTTTCTTAACTTAACATTCCTGACATTCATCATGACTGACTTCTTACATTTGATGGCTAAAGCAGCTAAACCATCCAAGTGTACACATGACATTCACATCACTGTCCAAGACCCACAGTGGCGCTTTCTGTATTGCTTGCAAGTGACCATGAAGTATGACACTGCTGTAACTGGCAGTTATTCAGCCTGGACTTGGGAAGATGGTGGAAAAGCACCTAGTCTTCCTGACTACTCGGGGGGGGGGGGTTAGCATTGTGGTTGTGAGTGTCTATGGGAGAATAGCCTTGCATTTATACTGACTGCTTTGGACCCCTTCTTCGACATTAGTGATGGCATGCCACGAAAGAGGAGGAGAAGGGGTTATGGACAAAATAAAAATTATAGAATGCAAGGATGATGGCCTCTCCAGCACAGGTTCTTATTCCTACTACTTAAAAGAGTCCATGAAAAAAAAATTCTATAGAAAATGAATTTGAAATGAGTGACTTTTTTATTTGCTCAGAAATGAAAAAAAAAAGGCACTTTTGTTGCTTTTTCTTGGTAGCAGGATGCATTTAAACTATTTTATGCAGCTTTGCAGCAAAGTCAAGAATGTACTATGCTTCATTTCCTAAATATTATTTTTCCTCAAAATACACGTAAAATTGTAATACAGAAACTGTATTGTCAATAAGGTATAATTAAGTACTTTAGGAGGCTTGTAGGTACTTCACCAGTTTCCACAAAACAACTATTAAATCAGATACTAAACATAAAGGTGTATTCATGGATTCTTAGAGTCATAGTTATATACTAGGGTAATGACCACCAGAGCCTTTAAAAGCCTAGCTATGCAGTCTAACCCAATTGTGTCCTTGGGTGTTCTGGACGTTTATTGGAAGGGGGGGGTATGTTATGAAATTTCTAGTGGTTATGTGGGGGGGGGGGGGGTGGTATGTTAGTTTGGGCATTGCTGTCTGCCTCTGTCTATCAGAGACATAGGGACCGGACCTGGAGTGAATTTCAGATTTCATATCAATTGGTCAAGGTTACACTTAAATAGGGTTAGGGATAGGCTGTGCTTCACATTAATGCGTATCCTCTTCCAGAGCATGGGGAACCTCTGAGCGACACATCTGTCTTGCCAACATGTGTTACTTATGTCCCAAGCAAAATTTAAATCCTTGGATCTAGTGGTTTTGATGTTGTTAGTTTTGTAAATGTAAGGTCCATCAAAACTGGATTCAAGAATGCCTTGTATGCCAGGCATAGATCATCTGTCAATATACTGTAGGAGACAGAGTATAGAAGTAGAGCTTTAAGTTGATCTGTATAGGACAGTGTGTTTATACCTTGGATTCTTCTGTTAAAGAACCTTTGTGGGCTTTCTTTCTGGTCAGGTGCATGCCAAAGGGTGCATTATGCTCAAGGATTGATCTGAAAAAGACCAAATAAAGTGGCACTATGACTTCTTTGGACCTGGATGCCATGCCCTTACTTATACATTGCGCCACATAGAATTAATTTATTGCTGCTTTGGCCACTTATTGGTCAAAGGCCAGGTTACTGTCTGCAAATGTTCCCAGATCCCAAACTACCAGGTCAACTCTTTGATCTGTCTTATTGATGGAGTAATTAGCCTGGGTGGCAGTTTTCCCAAAAGGAACTCTAATGCATTTCTTGGGATTGTGTTTTAGTCTGTGGCTTTTGTCTCATTTACTTCAGAAATGCACAATGTCTTGTCATTGACAGCAGCAACTTTTAATGAAACATATCATACAGCTCCACCCACCTGCAACTACCTTATTAATGGGTACTAACCGTAATCCTAATGCTGCCCCTCTCCCAACCTTACCCCTACACCTTAACATCATTAAAACCTAACTGTAACACTGTCACTACACAAGACAGACACAACCACCAAACTTTCACAAACACACCCAAACAACACTATGTCTATCCCCAAATCTAGCCCTCACCCTAAAATACACCAACTCTCACACACGCAACACCTATACTTCACTCATCCCCGACAACAACACGCACGCGCACACAGACACACACACTTCCCCAACCCCGCGTACTTGTATCGACATTTCATGGCATTGACATATCTACCATTCGACCATTCGTACAGTTGACATTTAACCACATTTGTCAAACAAACGTATGTTCAGTCAAATGCAGTGAATCGTACAGATGTATATTTTCCCTGTGCTTGCTGACTGGCGGGAAATCATATTCATGTACTCTTCATTCCACTGAGGAACAAGAACTGAATGCTGTGTACTTTCATTCAAATTACTATGGAGTCATTTATGTAATTGACGTAATCTTCCCCCACCTTGGTAGTTGCTACATCTTCCTCCTTATGTTCATGCATCCACATATAAGTGTCTCAAAAGCAACTCCACTAGTACTGTTTGACAGAGCCAAGTGCATCACATCTCTCAACCTGCAGACATTGAAAATAAGTATAGAGACTCTTGGAAAGTAGGCACATCCAGCCCCAAATCTGGGCACTTTATTATCATGCTGTCTGAATATTTAACTCTTCCCACTTCCAGTAGAATTGTGGGCTACTAGTCAGAAGTACAAGTTTTAAAAAAGCTGTGTGTGACAAATGCCCCAAAAATATAACCTTATTGTCAAAATATGTGTAAAAACTGTAGTCTTTAATGAATTAATATTGCAAAAATCTACCTTGCACAATCATTTATTTTCCCTTCTGGAAAAGGGAGAGGTAATGTGGGTCTTTTTTCTTCAAATTATTGGTGCTACCTGTACTTTGTTCTTGAAGTCTAGTTTCCTGTGTACTAAGGAGCTTCAAAATTGTGTGTCACTAGATTATTCAGAAAATCATGTGAAGGGATAAATCAAGTTTGAAAGCAGGTACATATATCCAGAATAGGTGCAGTTGAGAGGTCTTTACTTGTCCCTGGCCATATGCTACATACTGAATGTCTTTCTTCAAGTGGGTGTAAACACTACAGGAGGCTGAATTATCTCCCCAAAGTTATACAAACTGGCATTAGTGGCTCAGTCCAACCCACCCTTGCTGGTTCCTGACCTATGTCTGAATATCTTAAGAAGCGATTAATCTGAATGCTGAAGTTACTAGAATTGTCTGTTCTTCACAAGAGCAAATTGGGTATGTGAAAGGAGTTCTCTCATAGGCATTGTTTCATACAGAAGGCAGCAAAAGTGGTAGAAGGGTGAAATAGCAACTATAGTACTCTGAAGATGGCTTCATTAGTTCAGATATACTTTATTGGAAGTGCAAAAACTTAAAAATGTGAAGTTGTTCAATCTCGCCGTTCATTCTTTACTGATGGGTCCAGAGCTGATCCATCGGCTCCGGTACGGCCGTATGCAAAGCTCGAGGTCTTCCAGTAGCTCGAGGCCAAGCTCCTATCCCATGATGCACTGTGAATTACCCCAGATGTAGTTTGCTGCAGCATCTGATCGAAGGTTCCAGTGCAAGCTCGGGCCTGTACTATTTTCAAAACTTATATATTAGCAGTTATTTCTATAAAATTGTTACTAAATTCTCTTTTATAGCTTCTTAATAGCTCCCCTTTCCCATGTGTGATTAGTCATTTTTCATATATCTGCCTCGGGTGTTTTGGCCTAGTTTTTTCTGTTGTAGTTTTTAGTATATATATATATATATATATATATATATATATATATATATATATATATATATATATATATATAGCTTTCCCTATTGTTGGCTTTCTGTACGTTGGCCTTAGTTTAGTAAATAGTACTTAACTTTCAGTTCTTATCAGGCTCGTTTTTTCTGTGTGTGAGTTCAGAGCCTAGTAGCTTACTAATATTTGGTGTTACACTTTTCTTAGGCTCCGTTCTGTGTGTTGTTAGAGCCTAGGGTATTGCTGATTATCTGCTCTGTGTTTTTCTTTAGTAGCATAATGGCAGATGACAAAGATAAACACCCAAAGTCTGGTTTTAAAAAGTGTCCAGACTGCGGTCATAAAATGTATGTTACGGATGTACATGTAACTTGTCTTTATTGCTTAGGAGCTGTCCACTTACAGGAGTCTTGTGCCATTTGCCATTCTTTTTCTTCGAGAGTGTTACTAGAGAGTTAAAGGAAATTGGTGGACAGGAGCTTGTTAAAGCATCCCTTTCAAGAGGCTTTGAGTGGCCAGGATGTGGCCAGCAAGTCTTACAAGTCCTCTAGATCTTCTCTGGAATCTAAGGACTCAAAGCAGTGTAAGAAATCTAAAACGTTGGAGGATTCTGCGACATCGGCTCCATAGATCTCAGAGCCAACTGTCTTTTCTTTTCAGAGCCAGCCCACAGCCTTGGAGCCGGTATCCAAAAGGCCTCTATCTCCATTGCTTCAGTCAGAACCGTCGGTGCATTCTTTTAGGTCTTCTGTCAGCCTGTCTGATTTGGATATGGATTGATTGGTGCAGAAGCTTTTACGGGCACCAGGCTTTGCTAAATTGTTGTCAGCTCTGACCCAAACGATTTTGAAGCCGAAGACCACTACTCCTGCCTTGACTACTCCTCCTTGCCATACTGGACCTTCAGAGCCAGAGGAAGCAGATCTGTTGATTGTGGAGCCTTTGGAGCTGAGACCTGCTTCAGTGTCCTCAGCTCCATCCACTCTGATGTCCTTGGTGCCATCTCTCCAGTTGGATCCGGGGAGGATAGTCGGATCAACTTGTCAGTGCCAACTCTTCCTCTCGGGGCTTCGGCTCAGATGAACTCAGCTCCTACCTCCAACTCGGAGCCCACGGCCTCGGTGTGGGAGGGTTTGGTGGTTCCTTCAGGTCTGTCGTCAAGGCCATGAGGAGAGCCTTGTCCCCCAAGACATCCTCGACTTCAGGCCTTGCTTCCTCATCTCCCAAAGTGCCTGTGTCTGCTTTTGCTTTCATCATCCAGGCTAAGCATAGAGACCCAGAGCCTCAGGTAGCCCCTCAGGGTGCCCCCTGCTCTTCCAAGACCTCCACAGAGGTTCCCACTGAGGAGGTTCCCAGGAAGAGATTGTGCAAGAGGAGACACTTGGACTTCCACAGGAGTCTTGAACATCTGACACTGACTTGGATGAGTCAGACGGGTCCCTGCTTGTCCCCCTCTGAGGAGATCTCCTTTGCTGAGATACTTGAGATCCTTAGGCAGAGTGGTGATTGGCAGTCCAAAAGCCCTACTGAGGATGTCAGTTCTCCTGAAGGCTTTCAGGTCTCAACTCTCCACCTCTTGGGTGTCTCCACCCTTCGATGAGCTCATGCAGTTGGTCTCTCGGAGGGTGTGGGTGTCACCTGAGTCCATGGAGCCTGTTCCTAGGAGGCCTAATAAGTTTATATCAGCTCCACCAGATAAAACCTTCTTGTCCAAAGGAGTCCCTGTTGATGCCATGGTGGTGATGGCGGCCACCAAAAAAGGAAATGTCTGAGACTTCCTTGTCTATTCTTCCTCCTAATAGAGAGTCTAGGATCATGGATAGATATGGGAAACGCATGTTTAGTTCAGTGACTTTTATTCTTCGCTCACTGAACTACTTAAGCCATTTCAATAGGTTGCAAAGAGATCTCCTTAAGGAGTTGGGAGATACTCTTCAGGGTACTGTAGCTGCAGGGGCCTCTGATAGAGTTGCTGCCCAGCTTGCTACCCTAAATTCTATGTGTCTCATATATGCAGCTGATGGAACGAGTAGGGCAGCGGGAATAGGAATCGCTCTCAGAAGACATTCCTGGATGGGCTTGTGTTCCTTCGCGGAGCCCCTTAAGATTTCCTTCGTAAACACCCCTTTTGATGGCGCATCCCTTTTTGGGCCTAAAGTGTAGGAAACTAGGTGTGAACAGGAGGGAAAGACTCTGTTTGCCGTCGGAGTCTCTTTTTCCACCCCTACTCGGCCTTATCCCAAAGGCCAAAGGGGAGGAAAAATGTGGTTCCAGAAAGCCCAAGGAGCCTTTCAGGACACACGTGGTGAACCCCCCCTCTAGGGGCAGAGGAGGGGGTAATAGTGGAAGACGCTACCCTCGTGGCAGACGGGGCTCTGCAACATTAGGGTGACAGAGACCACTTCTCTGGTCAGTCCTACCAGCGCTCCTGAAAGGAGGCCTGACTGTCCTGCTCTGGAGGCAGTTGGGGGTCATTTATCTTTGTATCCAGACGCCTGGCAAGAAGTAACAAAAGACAGCTGGGTACAAAGTATTATTTCCAGAGGGTACTATTGCCACAACCCCTCATCCATAAGGAGAATCCCAGACGTTCCACCCAGTTACAGGGAACAAGCAACCGTAGAGGTCCACAAGTTGCTAGAAAAAAAAGAGTCGTCCAGCCAGTCCCAGCAGACCAAACAGGATCTGGAACTTGCTCAAGGTTCTTTTTGGTTCCAAAGAAAACAGGGACTGGAGACCCATTTTGGACCTCAGCAGACTCAACCAATATGTGAAGAAAGAGAAGTTCCGGATGGGCACACTCCAGTCTATACTTCCCTTCTTAGGGAAAGACAATTGGATGTGCTTGCTAGATCTCAAGGATGCGTACTTCCACATAAAAATGGCCAGGCCATCCAGCTATCACCTGCATTTTTGGCTGGGAGCCAATCATTATCAATTTCGAGCCCTGCCTTTTGGTCTCACTACAGACCCCAGAGTGTTCACCAAATGCATGGCAATTGTCACGGCTCACCTGAGGCGTCTAGGATTCCAGGTGTTTCCATACCTAGACGATTGTCTCCTTACCGCCACCACCAGGCATCAACTGATTCAGGCAAGGGAATACACTCTGGCTCTCTGCAATCATTTAGGCATTACAGTCAACTCAGAAAAGTCTGTCTTGTCACTATCACAGCATATCGTTTTCATAGTGGAAGAGCTAGACACTTCAACCACCACTCTAAGACTACCAATTGAACAAATCTTCCTTCTTCATCAGCGTGTCAGCACATTGGTATCAAAAGACAGAGCACCAGCTTCAGAAGTTCTGAAAGTATTGGGTTTGATGGCTGCAGCAATCCTAGACATACCATTAGCAAGAATGCATATGCGGATTCTTCATTGGCTGTTGTTCACTCCGTGGTCTTACCAGGAACTTCCAATGGATCGTACGATTTTGATTACGAGCTCTTGCAAGAAGGATCTCTAGTGGTAGTTGACATCTCTTCATGTCACCATAGGACACCCCTTTATTTTGCCCCATCCAGTAGCCATTGTGACCACAGACGCTTCCCTGATAGGGTGGGGGGAGGCATTTTCAGGGAAAGACTGCCCAAGGCACATGGACAGATTGAGTCACGTTTGCATATCAATGTTCTGGAGAATGAGAGCAGTACTTTTGGTGTTGCAGTACTTCCAGGACTCTCTTCCCCTAGGAATGATTGCAATTCAGACAGACAATATGTCAGTAGTCTGGTACTTGAACAAGTGGGGGGAACCAAGTCTTACCCCCTTTGCTGAGAAGACCTCAGAGTTTGGCAGTGGGCTGTTTCTTCCCAGCGCTTTCTGTTGGCAATGCACATCCCGGGGAGATCCAATGTGATGGCAGACAAACTGAGGTGGGCAATCTCATTGCCACATGAGTAGTCCCTCAAGAAAGAGATTGCGGACAGGATTTTCCACAAATGAGGCCAACCACATCAACATGAAATGCAGTAGCTACTTTGCCCTGATTCATCCTCCGGGAGAAGTCCAGAGAGACGCACTCATGCACGATTGGCCCCCGGGTGTCTTCTATGCTTTTCCGTCAATCCCATTGACACCCAGAGTTCTACAGAAAGCAAAATCCCTGGGAAGGACCATCATTCTTATAGCCCCTCATTGGCCTCGTCAGATTTGGTTCCCATTCCTTCAACATCATCTCTTGGAGGATCCCTGAATTCTGGACCCAGTTCCAGACCTCCCGACACATCCGTCGGGGGACCTCCATCCTTCTCTGCAGTCACTGAAGCTGACAGCATGGCTGCTCCAGTTCTCCTCATAACCAGGCTTCATAACTTCTCCAATGAGACAAAACAGATCCTTTTGTCCTTTCACAAGCCATCCACTAGATTATATCTTCATAGGTGGAAGAGATTTTCCATATGGGCTTCTAAGCAGAACATTGATCCTTACCGAGCCTCCTTGACATCCATACTAGAATTCTTGATTATGATTTTTAATAAAGGAGCAGCAGCTGCAACAGTTCGGGTTCAGTTGGCTGCTATATCTAACTTTCATCTCGGGATTGATAGGCTAAATATCATGTCCCATAAGTTATCCAAGGCTTTTCTCAAGGGAACATTTCATATGAGACCTCCAGTGGAAACTCCCTATTCTCCATGGAATCTATATTTTATGTTGTCTCATATAATCCCTCGCCCGTTTGAACAAGCATCATCTTGTGACCTCAAATATTTGTCATGAAAAGCCATTTTTCTGGTAGCTATTACTTCTGCCTGCAGAGTGTCAGAACTTCAAGCTTCATCTATCAGCCCTCCTTATTTGATTTTTTATGCTGACAGAGTATCTCTTAGGACAAACACCTCTTTTCTTCCCAAAGTTTGCTCAGAAACTAATCTCAACCAAGTCATTGAGTTACCAATTTTCTTCCCTAATCATTCCAATAAGTTGGAGTCTATGCTACACAAATGTGATGTTCATAGACAGCTCAGATTTTGTTTGGATAGAACAAAAGATTTCAGGAAATCAGGCCAACTATTCATTTCATTCTCTGAAGCCAGAAAAGGTAGACCAGTGGCTAAAACAACTCTGTCTAAATGGTTATCTGATTGTATCACCTTTGTTTACTTAGCTGCTAATATGCCTTTGCAACACAAGATTAAAGCTCACTCAACCAGAGCAGTTTCTACATCCTCTGCATTCCAAACCAAATTGCGCCATGATAACATTTGTGCAGCAGCCACTTGGTCTAAACTTCATACCTTTATCACGCATTACAAAGTTGATAAGGCCTCCAGGGACAGGGCTTCTTTTGGGTTTATGGTTCTGAAGAATGTACTCCTGTGAGCCACCCGAGACTGATGGTGCTAGGGACTCTACCCATCAGTAAAGAATGAACGGCGAGATTGAACAACTTCAAATTAAGAAGTTATGTACTCACCATAACATTCCATGTGAGTTGTTCATCTCGCCTTCATTCTTACGTCCCTCCCTCCTCCCCCCTTCTGGCTGATAGTTGACCTAGAGGTTTGTCTCATCCTGGTTGCCCAATTCTTCTTCCTCTCCATAGGAGGATAGCTCATTTATATGGTTATAGTACACGCAGCAAACAAGATCTGAGGTAATTCACAGTGCATCATGGGATAGGGGCTTGGCCTCGAGCTACAGGAAGACCTCGAGCTTTCCATACAGCCGTACCGGAGCCGATGGATCAGCTCCGAACCCATCAGTAAAGAATGAAGGCGAGATGAACAACTCACATGGGATGTTATGGTGAGTAGATAACTTCTTATTCACTTTCGGCTTGGAGAAAAAACAAGCACACTTTCTGCTTAGAACACATTTGGTTAGCTTGCAGTCTAGTTTTAGGTTTGTCAGTCAGTCTAGAAAGGATGTTAATGAAATAAAAAATTCCTTGCATGTCTGGTCAAGTGATCCATCACATCCAGAGTTAAGATTCTTGGTACTTCTCAAATAAATCAACAGTTATGCTTCTTTTCAGGATTCCTTCCAACAGTTTCCACTTTCTAAGAGAGGCAGATGTTTCTACTACAGTGGACTTTCAACTGTTATACTAACTACAACTTTTGAAGTGATTGACATCTTTCTCATTGCAATGTGTTACTATGTCGTAACATGTTGTCTATACACAGTTTTACCTATATTGTTTTAATTATAGCCCATCTTCATATAGCATTTCTGGTTTATCAAATACCATTATGCCATAGTGGACACTATTTTCTCATCCTCAAGTTCAGAGGTATTATTTTTAATAGCATTTTGTTGAATTTTACAAAAATATTTAATTGGCCTTAGTAAAGAGTGGGTTATGAAAGCAAGGTGATTCGATTTTTCTAAACAAGTACATAAAATTAATCAGCAATTTGTGTTGATTTTGCAGGGGTCCTATTTGTAGTCCTTATACATGTACATTTCTTGTTAAGTAATATAGCTTTTCCAAGGGAAATTTCTACACAATACTGTTGTGGTATTGCATTGCTTTTAAGCTTTTCTAGAACAGTAAATGTGCATGTTTCAGTTTTGCTGTATGCAGTTACCAATGTACGCCTGAGATCATGCATATATGTTGAAATCATTTTTAATATGCCTGTTACTTGAGATTCTAGATGAGTTTTAGCTTTTGCCACTAATATAATATAAGATAGATGTGTTGCATTGGCACTAACACGTTGACTTCCAGGAACATGAGACTTGCATTATACATTAGATTGGTAACTTGGCTTTCCATTCAACGTTGTGGCCCATCATTCTGTGCTTGAATAATTCACAAAATGATCAAGGTGAAGTATTGCGTGGAAATGGAAGTGCAGGTTTGAAATGCGTATCATTGCTTTAGATAATTTGTATGGATTTTAATTTAGCTAATTTGATAAGTAAATTACTTAATTTCAGATTCAAGGCAATGGCTGGCAGTTGCTTTTAATTTAGACCTTTTAAACATAAAAAAGCAATGTAAGCCAAAGCATATGTGTGGGTATACTCATTCAGCACAAAATACACAGGGTCAACAAGTGTGTCTGTGTCATTCAGGCCTGTTTGTCTAGGCGTTTAAAGTGAAGGAGAAGGTGAAGTATACTTTTTCCCCAGGTGGCTGCATTAAATGCTGGTAGTCCGGAAATATTAAAATAAGAAGGTTTAGTGCAGAATCCTAAAAATGAATTTGTCCTGCTCATCAAATTCCCAGGTGCCTCATTCTTTTTTATATGCATGCATAAACATTCCTCTACCATTTGAGTGGGAAGAATGTGATCGTATCCTGCAGCAATCCCTGGGCTTTTAGAATGGTTTTGCCAAAGTCTGAACAGCCTTTTGCAACAAACACTTTTAGATGGATGGTAGCTGAAAGTACTTTACAGTCATAGTTTAAAAAAAATCCTTCCCAAGACTTGCATATAATGCTGCTTCTAGTCGAACATTACAGTTAAAGCTTGAAGTTGCAGCTTGGATAGTTAGTTATGTGGATATTATGATAATTAAGAAAATGTTCTGTCTTTATTTTGGATATCATTAGTATTTACAGTTTGAGTGCATTAATAATCCTATACACAGAGAGGTTGTAATTATTGCATTATGCTGATTTAGTTATGTTATTGGTGACATAATAAATATTGAGACTGTAGGCATATAATGGAAACATTGAAATAAAAGCTGAAACTGGTCAGAAACAGGTTGGGGGCAGGTAATCAGAAGGTAAAAAAGTCCAAACTGGGAATGTGAGGAATTAAGATTTGGAAGGTGCTAAATGATAAGGAGTTGCATTACATTGGGGAAGAACAGTTGACTAGTGAAGGCTGGAAAAAAGCATAAAATTGATGGAAAAGAGTAAATGGGTTTTGTGCGTTGATATGTCAATGGGGAGTTGTTACTCTACTCTAAAAGGAATTATGATTCTTTTGAGAGGTTGTGGAGTTTCATTTATGCACATCATTTTTCAGATCAGTCTTATTGATTTTTTTTCTTTATTTGCAAAGCTGTTGTCTGGCTGGACGTGCTTATCCTTTGGGGGATATTCCTGAAGATCTCGTTACCTTGGTTAAGAACCAGGTGAGTACATACTTAAAGATTACACAGTATGATTCATTTTACATATAGTTCTTTTACACAAAAGCAAGTGATAGTAGGATTTCATGTCTTTTTGTAAACAAGTAATTAAATACGTTTTAATTTTGCCAAGACTACACAGCCTGTGCAATCTTTTTGAGAAGAAGGCTTTTAATTTGTTTCAGTTTTGGATTTGTGCACATCACACACTTGCTTTTGGTTTGAGTATTAGCAAGACTGTAATGCAAAGGAGCATTCCCCTCTGTAATGGGATATGTTACAGTAGAGCTTGCAGCTGTTATTAGACATGTGGTTTGGTCTGTTTTTGGATGGTGTACTGTGATACATGCTCAGCATGTTTGCACCATGCCTTATGTACATTTCCAGTCCCGCATGCTCATAACTGTAATAGATCCTTTGCAGAAGTTTACACATACCCTTTATAAGTTGACTGGGACTTTTCAGAAAAGCTGCCAAATTAAAGAATTATTAATAATCTACAGTTAAAAGCTTGTACAACATATCTGTCTGTCTTATATAGGCCCATCTCTAACCTAATTCCTCTTTACTAACAGTTACTTTGTACTTCTAAGCAATTTGTACATATTCCTTCTTCCATATGATTGATTTTGAGTGGGCTAGACCTAGCTCGTTACTACCTTCATCTCAGAAGATAAAGAATGAGTTTCTCTGCTGCTTCCAATTTATATCTGTCCCAGGCATGCTTTGATGTCCTTCCTCAGATTATTGTTCCAGTGTTCCAAACTGTCAGGTTATCTCATTGAATAACATAGACTTTTGGCTTGAGTGCCAAAGCTAAAATCTTCTTCAGCATATATCTGACATATGAACTAAACCCAGGGGTGTTAGGGTACATAAGCAGATGTATGAAAGTAAATCCCCCAACTATCTTGCCATCATTCTGAATGCATGACTCACACCCATTCATCTGCTAATGTGGTTACCTGTACTGTTGGCTTCACTGGTTCGGATAAGTGTCCCATCAAGGAACCTTCCTTGACTGATGCTATCCATATCATTATTGATCATGGATGGGTATAGGAACTCACCTCGGATCAGAGCCGGCACTAAAGAGACAGCTCCTGAGCTCAAGCTCCTTCCCTTCCCAAGATCCCTTGCTACTCACAACCCTCAGATCTCGTTTGCCTTGATTTCCAAATAGACATGCTTCCTGAAGCTCAACACTCATCTGTGCAGATAAGTGCTTTTATTTTAAATTTTGGGGTCTATCTCTCTCCTTAGTTTTCCTGCTTTGCTACTTCCTTTAGTTAGTTTCCTCTCCTCCCAATAGCTGTTAATGTAGTTGTTTTAAGACCTACCCAGGTTCCTGTCTTGTCCTCCCAGTCTTGGGTCTCTCTCTCTTTCCCTTCTTCTCTGCCTCATTTCCCGCACATTTTTTTTTTGGTTTGATATAGTGTGTGGGTGGTGGTTATTTGTGTGTGTACCAGTATGTCTGATAAGCCCACCGGGTTCCAGCTTTGCTCCTGGTGCAGTCAAAAGTTACCTCAGGCTGACATGTATGAGGAGTGTGTCTACTGCCTAGGTGAACCCCATCTGGAAGTTGAATGTGAAATATGTGCTGGATTCAACCCAGGGCTGTCCTAGAGCATAGAAATAAGCTTTTACTCAAGGGGTTTGAGAAAGGTGGTCCCCTAGTTTTGGGTTCCCCATCCAAGCCTCTGTTAGATCCCAAGTGGAAGGCTTCTTCCTCTTAGGATTCGCCTGCTAAAAAGCTGAGGCTCTCAGATTGTAGTTCCTTGGATCCAAGTCCAGCATCTGTGGTGTCTCCTCTGGGGGTCTTCGGGTCTGAGAGCCTTAATTCCCTCTGTCGGATCTGAGTCCTCGGAAGTTCTTAGATCCGACTGCTTTTCCTTCTCAACCTTTGGATCCAGCTAGACCTTCATATCCAACAGCTTTTTTGGGAGCCTATCATTATTGAAGACTCCCAGCCACTTCTAGAAAGTCGGATCTGAGGCAGACTAGCAGGTCTTCCTCTAGAGACCGTAGGCCATCAGCTAGGTTGGGCCATTCCGCCATATTCTCCCATTCCACAAGAAGTCTGCTCCCCTCTGACATGAATCAAATGATGAGGAGCTTTCTCAAAGCCCAAATTGAACTGGGCTTGTTGCCATCCCCCAGCCATTTGCCCAGGGGACCTACGCCATCCTCAGAACTCCTTTCTCCCTGACCTACCTCATGTGGGTTCAGTTCCCCAGGACCAGAGCATCCCCTGGGAGAGACCAACAGTGTTGGGTATTTCTTCCTTTCCCACACTGTCTGGATCCCTGCCTGGCTCAGCTTCGATGTCCTCAAAGCTGACAATGCCTCTGCCCCATGCAGTTTGCGGGGGCCATGTGGGGCGGTCCAGTCTGGAGCACTTGGGCTGTTCCCTCTACTTTGGGGCCTCCACTTTAGACAGTTCAGGGCTGATATCATCAGGGGACATTGGTGCTGTGTCGGGGTCCGCCCTTCTGCCCCGGTCGGCTTTGTCCGGTTGGGATGGGGGGCTTCCTCCAGCCTGTCTGCTTTCCAAGTGATAGAGAGGACCATCTCCGGATGGGGTTTTGCCTCTACCTTGGCTCTGGATACCCACAAACCCCATATGACATTGGGTGGTGAGACCTCATCATCTATCTGGGGTCAGCCCTCATGTGAGTGCCTTCAGAAGGGCATTTTTCCCCCATTGAGGTCCCTTCCTCTTCCAAGTCCTCCCTGGAGCCCACTATGGAGAAACCTCCCCAAAAGAGGATGTGCAAGAGGAGACACTTGAACTCCCCTGGAGAGTCCCTTATTGAGGACACAGATTTCGAGGAGGAAGACAGGTCCCCCAGACTTCCGTCCAAAGAGATGTCCTTCGGGGACATCCTAGAGATCCTGAAAGAGCGAGGTGTTTGGTCTTCCCCTACCCTGTCTTCTGAGGAATCCATGTTCCTGAAGGCCTTCAGGATGGGCCCATCTTCCACATGGGTGTCTCCCCCTATGGATGAGCTTGTTCAGCAGGGCGTGGAAGGAGTCGGACACAATAGAACCTGTTGCAAAGAAAGCTGAAAAATTTCTGAGCTCCCCTAAAGATAAGATCTTTTGCAGCAAAGGCGTCCCCGTTGATACCATTGAGGTTGCCGCAGCCACCAAAAGGGAGCTCGCTGAACAGAGCTGCACAGTCCATCTCCCAAACAGGGGGTCTTGGGTGATTGACCATTTTGGGAAGCTCATGTTTGTCTTGGCTACGTTCAGACTGATGGCAACAAATTACATGGCATACTTTACCTGGCTGCAAATGGATTTGATGTCAGAACTCTCCACTTCCCTTTCAGAGTTGCTGCCTCTAGAAAGTCTTAAGCTAGACTCTCTTTGAAGCTGTCTATGCTAATGTCCCTGGCTAATGTGTCAATGAGGTTGATCTGTAATGCCTTATGATATTTCATAAGGATAGGGTATCTCTCAGAACCAACCTTTCCTTCATTCCTAAGGTGGCCTCAGAGGCTAATCTTAACCAGTCAATTCAACTCCGTCTTTTTTCCCAAATTTTTGAATAAAGGGGAATATAAACTACATTGTCTGGATGTACATAAGCAGTTATATTTCTACTTGAAGAGAACAGAATCGTTTTGAAAATCTGATCAGCTTTTATGGCCTTTTCTCAGGCTAAGAAAGGTCAGGCAATTTCCAAAGTTTCTTTTTCTTGTTGGATCACTAGCTGTATAGCTCACATTTATGAGAGCAATAACATGGAGCTACCCAGACCAATAAACGCTCATTCCACTAGGTCGGTGGTGATGTCTTCTGCTTTCTGGGCAAGGATTTCTTTAGATATTTGTGCTGCTGCCACTTGATCTAATCCCCATACCTTTGTGACACATTATAGGTTGGAATTGGTGTCCAGTGGCAGGGCTTCCTTTGGATCTTCTATGCTCCAGCATGCCCTTCCTTGAGACCTTTCTAGGTTTTTTAGCTGGTGACTCTGACCCATCTGTGATCAATAATGACACGAATAGCACCAGATAAAGAGTTATGTACTTACCATAACTTGGAATCTTGGCTGTCCAGTATCATTATTCATCACATTCCTGCCCTCCTTCTGATGTCTGGGGAGTTATGGAGGAAGGTTTCCTTAGGATCCTTTTCTATTCTATAGGCAGTCTTCACTGCCTTCTTTTTTCTGTCTAGCAAACTTGATCTGAGGGTTGTGGGTAGCAAGGGATCTTGGGAAGGGGAGGAGCTTGAGCTGAGGAGCTCTCTCTCTAGTGCTGGCTTGGATCCAAGGTCTGATCCTGTACCCATCCATGATGAATAATGGCACTGGATAGCTCAGATTCCAACTTATGGTAAGTATGTATCTCTGTTTTTTCTCATTCTAAGTTGTGGTTTCTTCTTATGAGATGTCAGTTAGGAAGGAAAGGTGTGACTGAGGTAGGCAAATTTCCTACATGGGGTCTTCAGTTCTGGTGTAATTTCTGTTTAGGTGCAGAGCACGATTATAGGAATTGTATGATCTATCAGCCCTTCATTCCCAAGACCTTACAGTCTCATCTTTTAAAGGTAAAGTGTCGCTGCTGGTATGCCAAAAAAGAAATCCCAGGTCCATAAATAAAAAATGTTTATTTGTGCATGAAACCAACCAACGTCGCGTCGACCCTAGGTTTAGATTGTGTCACCGAACTTCTTCAGAACAATAAAAACAATACAAAAGGCTCTTAAATACTGACTAAGGTTGCAGTGAATGTCTCAATTAATCAATTAACTTCGCCAAAAAAAACTTACACATATTATATACCACATATACATTACCAGCAGCAATTAAAGAACTTCATGCTATCCTACAATTACTCTAAATTATTAAAATTATAAATGCTCTAAAAAAAAAACGTGCTTAGTGCATAAAACATTAAACATTATACATTGTTACATTATTCATTAAATACAATGATAATATGTCTGTCTGCTCACAATATAATAAATCCTAATGTAAGTTGTGTAAAATTAAACTAATACAAAAACACTACAAACTGCTCATAATTTATAAATTGCATTACCACAGGTTGTTTACATAAAAAATATATATATATAGTAAATAAATATTGTGCATTTACTGAAATCAGTAACCTTTTATGTTATTAAACCGTAAAATAGGTTTTATACTGATATATTCATTAAGTCCGGGGACTGATGAGCATTAAGGTATATTTGCATCCTCAATTCTAAAATGTCCAAGTTAAATTTTGTAACTTTGCCCTGTGCATCAAAGTACAAATGTGTTACCCAAAAACTTAAAAGAATGGTCTGCATGTTGGTTTATATGTCTGGCTAAGTTGTTTTATGATTTCTAATGTCCAGTAAGTGTTCCTTGACTCTGTCTCTCTTAAGTGTCTACTCTTGCCACAAAAAAACTTTCACAATTTTGGCAGACTGCAATATATACAATATTGGTGGTGTAACAATTGATGTATTGACCTATGTTTATATTCTGATTGTTAACTGTCACCACTCTATCTATGTTTATCATGTACCTACATGTCGAACACAAATGATGTATCTTTTCTATACACAAGTTACACACACCCTTTAAAATTTTCCCCTATTGTTTTGTCTGTGCTAATAAAATTCCAATTTTTGTTCACTATATTTTGAATTTTAATTGCTATATCATTATAAGTAGTGATATATAGGGGAATGTTGTTACAAACAAATTTCCTAATGTCAACCACACTATCAACTGATGTAACTTCACTGGCATGCAATAAAGCTTTGTAAAATCCTTTACATCTTTTATCTGTTACCTCTTTGGCAATATTTTTACAAAGATCTTTTGGGTAGCCTCTATTCAAGAATAAAGTGAGCTGAGCTTTCTACAGTCTCATCTTTTGTCTCTCAACTTCTGCTTGGAGACCCAGCACCTTAAGCACCTCACCTATGCCAAGATGGTATACCCTTCCTCCCCTGATATTCTTATCACTCAAAAGAAAATGTTTGAGGCCTAGATCTCAAACCATGGCTTCCCTTTCTTACTCAGACATACCTACTGAGGTATTGGAACCAGTAGTGTGCCTGACACTTGCATAACTGCCCCTACTCCCCCAAAGGCTGATATGGCATCTGAGGTTTGCATGCCCGTAAAGACTGAAATTACTGATTCTCATGAGAAGGGGGATCCTCATGTGATTGTATCCAAAGGTCCCAAGGGTGTAATGCAGATACTCAAGAGGAAATACCCTGCTCACTTATGAAGGTATGTCAGGGATTGTAACCTCTCCATTTAGTGAAAGGGAGCATGGCACCCGAAATGAAAAAAAAAAAAAGTTTGTTCTTTCACCCAAGGCATCCAAGGAAAGGGAGTAGATTGATTTCTTGCAGGGTCTGTTTAATGCCTTTATGGCAGTCAGGCCTCTATCCTTTGCAAGGCCTACTCCTTCTCCTGCCACTACCCCAGAAGGCAACCATACTCATGTTTTGAGGATGAAGAGGATGAATCTGTCTCAGATGAGCATTCATTGCCTTATTCCTCATTGATTGGCCCAAGTGGCTTCTGATGATGACAAATCTCTCTCCATTTCCCCTGTTGAAGGGCCTTCCTTTGGGGAAGCCTTATTACATTTGGTGAAACATATTGAATGAGAATCTAAGCTGATTTTTTATATACAAAAAATATATTATAACCTCTTGGAAGTGGGCACTCCTGCCCCTGCACCTGTCCTGGAGGCTTTCCTTGATACATTTTGCATACACATACCACATCTGTTCCTTCTGACTCTCAGCCACCAGCCCATATAAGGCTGGATAGAGTTTAAAAAGTACCCAAGGAATACAAATTCCTATGCAACAATCTAGTGGCAGATCTTTCTGCATACCTTGTCTACAGAAAAACCCTCTAAGCTGCTACCTGCTCTTAACAGTACTTCCCCCACTCTTGCTTTTAGAGTTCTGAATTCTCAGTCTCAGGTGGCCATATACCTGCTAAATATTTTATGGAATCTAAATTATTGCAGGAGGTATTTTTTTTTTGTTTATTTTTTAAAAAGTAAAAGCCCCTGTGGTCCCCGCTGTAGTGCTGCTCGTTTTGCCTCCCCGTTCCTCACTGCAGAAGCTCACTCCAGAAGCTCCCTCCCTACCTCAATAACGGAATACCTCCTGCAATACCTTTGACAATTCCCTGGAGCTTGCCAGTTAGATTGAGCAATAGAATTCTTGTGAAGACTGCCCTAAAGTAAACTTTGTGAATTTCCTCACTGCAGAAGCTCACTCCAGAAGCTCCCTCCCTACCTCAAAAATGTAATAACTCCTGCAATACCTCTGACAATTCCCTAGAGCTTGCCATTTAGATTGAGCAGTAGAACTCCTGTGAAGACTGCCCTAAAGTAAACTTTGTGAATGTAGGTAGCCTTAAACCAACTACTGTCTCTGTAACTACCTACTTAGTGACTCATATACTTTTGTCTAACTTCCCTTGTAAGCGATTCAGCAGCCTACTGTGGACCAAACGAAAATACCCTCCCCTCCCAAGTCACCTTTGTCCTAGATATTTTCACAGTGAAAGTTTTAGATGACCTGCACACCTTTCCTGCCTGCTTTCTTCATTCTTACCACTAGGTGGCAGCACCTACCAACCAAAAGATCGTACAACTTCAATTTTACTTTGGCTTCTCTCCTATGAAGCTGACTAAATAGCTTAAGAGCCAGTATTTTTCACTGTCAACAATCTGGTAATTCACCCTCTGTACAACATAAAATAAATTAAAACATCTTTTCAGTCCTGAAAATTACTTCTCCCTATCTGATTTTACATCTACTATACCTGCTTACCTTTCTATATCATCAGCAGTGGCTGATACTTTTTTGCTGTGGATTTTCTTTTTTTTGTTCTTCCCCGCTCCGTTCGCCCTGCAGCCTCACTCCGCTCCTCTACCCTACCCACAAATCTCACCCACCCCCACTACTTCTAGATTTATACCCACATAGCCGCTCCTACTTCTTCTACAACCACTAAACTCCACCCCTTCCTCTTCCTATCCCTTCCCCATACACACCATACATTCACCACATATCTCCCTCCTCCTTACTCAACGCCACTACATTGCTTATCAAAACCACAACATGCATGTAAAATATTCACCCCTCACAATTCAACTATTACTCCTTCTGAACCTAACCTACATCTACTATCTTACCCAGCCTAACCCCATCACCCACATCCCACTCTTACACAACCTGCTCACTCCATACATCACAATCCTACTCATTCATCTCAATCTCTCCTGAACTATATCCCATCAACTACAATCTATGTTTTCATTACAAACTAATCTCTCCTTATAAAACATCAACACCCACTCTATCCTCCATATCCCTCACAAATCTTTCAATGCACATCACTCATGCAAAACCATTCAAATACCTCTACTACATAATCCAACTTCTAACATCCATACTCTTATCTGGAGATATACACCCTAACCTAGGCCCAAACACCTCCTCCTCTACATCTAAATCCATCCTACTAGCATCTCTTAATGCATAAAGCTTGGCTAACAAAATTCCAAACCTACATGCCTGGTTACTCCACAACAAACCAGACATCCTAGCCATCTCTGAAACCTGGCTAAAACCTCATATAAAAGATGCAGAGATAGAACCACCTAATTACTCTATCATCAGAACAGACAGAACCCAAAAAGAGGGTGGTGGAGTAGCTCTACTCTACTCATCCTCTCTATGCATTACTTCCTATAATAAAGCCATCCCCCAGTTTGCCAATGCAGAATTAATACTCACTCAACTTCAGTTAAACAAACACAAATATATATGCATAGCCTCCCTTTACATTCCCCCTGGAGACAATGTCCCAGTACTTGAAGATATCCTCTCCTGGCTTTCAACTAATATCTCTAATGAAATTATTATCATGGGAGACACTAATATTAATTGGTCCTCCATTCAGTCCCCTACTCATTCCCTAAACATCAACCTGTATAACTACTCCCAACTCATCAACTCCACGACTAGGCCCTCTAAAGACTTCACTAGTGGCAACATCTTAGACTGGATCCTAGTCTCTCACCCATAGCCGGTCTTAGGCATAGGCCAACTAGGCATCTGCCTAGGGCGCCGCCGTACTAGGGGCACTATTCCAGTATATATCTGATGTAAGTAGACCAGGATGGAGGCAGCAGGTGATGTGGTGGGGGGCACCATAGTGCCCTTTTGCCTAGGGCACCAGTTGACCTAAGGCCACTCCTGCTCTCACACCCACTACTACCCTGATAGTGGAACTCTTCCTGACTCCCTCAGCGACCACCTTCCCATCTTTGCTAGGCATCTTCCCTCTCTCTTACAAGTTACTCACAATTACATCACTACCCGATGCCATAGAAACTTCAACACAGAAGCCTTCTCTGACTCCCTAAAAATCACTTAACTGGTACCCTTTAAAAACTCTACCCCTAGAAAACGCAATTGCACACTTTAATGGTACTTTCCTAAATCTTCTAGATACTCACTCTCTCTTAAAAACCAAAAGAATAAAAAAACAAAACCGCCCCCTGGCTAACAAAAAACACACTAACCACCATGCGACTTAGGGACAGAACCTTGTCACATTACCAAAGGAACAAATCTACCTCTACCCTCAATAAGTACATAACTCTTCGCAAATTAGTTAAAAAGCTTATCACAGCAGGCCGTCAAAACTACTTCTCCTTACTTCAAAGCAACCATAAAACCAACCCACAAAAGTTCTGGAGAGGTATAACTACCCTCTTAAAACCTGGTACAACAGAAAACCCAATCCTTTGCCCAAATGTACAGGACACTGATCTTGCCACCCAATTCAACTCTTTTTCATAGACTTTATTTCCAAACTTACCTCTTCATTCTCTAATAACAATTAACCTCCTACTTCCACTTCTCATCATCCATCACCTACTCCATCTTCATTCTCTAATTCCCCATCCTCTCAACCCCCTCCATTCCCCATTAAACCTATCCCTATTTCTACTGCTCCTCACCCATCACCCCCTCCAGTTTCATCCTCTCAACCCCCTCCTTTCTCCGTTAAACCTATCCCTACTTCTACCATAAACAAACACCTGCAGAAACTAAAACCATGCACCAATGCAACTGATAACATTCCCTTATACTTCCTCAGTATAGCTGCCGAAGCCATTGCCCTCCCTATCAGTATCCTAATCAACCGCTCTATCCAAGAAGGTCTTGTTCCACAAATCTGGAAAAAAGTTTACATCATTCCCCTGCATAAAGGTGGCAATAGTACTAATATTACCAATTTCCGGCCCATTGCCATCCTCTCTCCCATTTCAAAAATCATAGAGAAATGTATCCATCTTCAACTCCTTCCCTATCTCTTGGACAACAACCTATTAACTCCTACCCAACACTGATTCAGGCCCAATCATAGCACCATGACTGCCCTTCTATCCTTCCTGGAAGCTGTGAATAAAGATAGAGATTCTGGCTTCACTGTATCTACCATCCTACTCGACCTCTCTAAGGCCTTTGACACTATCTCTCATAACCTACTCCTTACTAAACTGTCTAACCTAAACCTATCACCTTCATCTCTCAATTGGTTTACCAGCTATCTCTCCAACAGGCAACAAGCTGTCAAGTGGAAAAAAGCCACCTCCTCCTTCCTCAACACCCCCACAGGTGTCCCACAGGGTTCTATATTGGGCCCCCTTCTGTTCAATATATTCATTAATGATTTTTTCCACTCAGTCCCTTATGCTAACATTATTCAATATGCAGATGATTCTACAATCATCTGCGCTGCCTCATCCATCCCAACTCTCTTAAAGCTGACTCAAGATGCCTTCTCTACCACAGAACAGTGGATGAAAGACAACCATCTAGCACTCAATGCAGCTAAAACAAAACGTATGATATTTACCCCCTCTAAAACTAATGCCTTTGATAGAAAATTATTCTCCATCACCAGCCAAAATAATACACCTCTTGAACTGGTATCTGAAACCAAACTACCAGGAGTCCAAATCGATGACTAACTTAAATTCGATTCCCATCTACTACTAAACATAAAAAAAAAACCTCACCAAAAACTTGGCATGCTCTACTAACACAATCAGTTCCTCACCTCAGCTACTAAGCTTACTCTCTCTACTACATTTCTCTTACCCTCCCTTCTTTATGGTGCCCCTCTTCTAACAAACCTACAATCATCTCTCAAAACTGTCCTTTTGTTATAATAAAATAGCAAGATTCGCCACTAGCAACAAATCATCAACCCATCACTGTGCACCTCTCCACAAACTAAACTGGCTAGAGCTTCCCAACTACCTCTCCTGTACTCAGCTCACCTATGCACATAAACTCTTTTTCCAGCCATCCCTCTGTCCCTCCCTCTCTACTACCTTTAAAATGCACCACACACAAAGACTTCTAAGATCAACCAATCAAAACCTAATAGAAGTTTACCGACCCCTTCACCCCCCCCCAGGACAAAATCTCCTGTCCTTTTCCCTAGCAAGCCTATGGAACTCCCTCCATTCGTACCATCACTAGCCTCTCATCCTTTAAAAAAATCGCACCACTCACATCTAACATCCACATGGGAATGCTCCTACTCCCATCCCTCATAACCTATTCCCCAATTCCTACAGTTTTCCATCTCACAAATTCCAGATAGTAAATTAATATTTGCTTCTAGTAAAAAACTTCTTATTTGCGTCTAGCAAATTGCTTATCTGCAGCTAGCAAATTCTAAGCCTACTGCATCTGACTACTTATTCTTAATCCTAATAGAGAAAAGTTCCTTCCAAAAAAAAAAAAAAAAAAACCTTCTACTTTTGACTGTAACCTCAATATTTTGTTCTGTTTTTTAACCAGAATTGTTAAAATGTTAATCACTGTAATCTGTGTGTGGAGCTTTTCTCCCCAGGACTCCATTGAAAATGAGTTCTTTTGGCCCAATGGACTATCCTGGTTAAACAACTGCAAATAAATAAAATAAATAAACAAATCTTTATCTACTATGGAATCGCCAGGCAGTAAACAGCAGGCTACACAGCACGACCTGCAGATACAGTGCAGTGGAAGCTTTCAAAAGATCAGCTGCTGCAGTATCTGTGATAAAAGTATGCATTGCTGCTCTCCCCAACCTTTCCAGAGGACATTAAGGCTATACTTCTGCATACCTCCTTAAACAGGAATCTTTTGTTTGGAACTGATGTAGCTAGCTTGTTCTAAAACTTAACAGGAGAAAGATGAAATCATGAATGACTGTAGGTAGACCTGTATTATATCTGAAATCAGTTACCAGAGAAATTACCCTGGAAGCCCACTTCCTTTGCTCATAATGACTCTAGAGCTCCCCAAAAGATGAAGAACATGCCTAGAAAAAGATTCCAAGACAACACAGGCAGGGTTTCTTGGTCTGGGAAGCCTACCTAATCAGATAAGTCAGCCATGCTACCCTCTCCGCACTCCCTCCCTCCTTGGTTAGAGATCCCCTTATTACTCAGGCTCACCTCCTCTCTCTCAAAGAAAAAAAAAATAAAAATAAAAAAATAATAATATGGAGGCTTATCACTACAGACATATGGGTGCATCGTCCAAGAAGGATACAGAACGTCCTAGAAGGAAACCTCCTTTCTGTGATGTCCCTCCCCCACCCCACAACCAGGTAGGCTTTCTATCCCCCCTTACCCAAGCTCAGGTCAAGCAGGGCAACATAGAAACTGTCCCTACAGAGTTTGTAGGAAAGCAGTTCTATCTAAGATCGTTTCTTGTCCCAAGAAAAGGAGATGAATGGAGACCTGTCCTAGATCTGTCCACCCTCAGTACCTTCCAGAGAGTACCTTCATTCAAGATGCTATATTTGCAGACATTTGTTCTACTCATTTTCTCACAGGTTTTTGTAGTGTCCCTGGATCTAAAGGATGCCTTTCTCTATATCCCAAATTTGTTTTTTTTTCCCCCTCTGGGTTATTGCATTTTCAGTTCTCTGCTTTTCCAAAGTCTTCACAAAATATCTTCTCCTGTCACAGCCTACTTCATGACCCCATAAACCAAATATTCTCCTACTTGGATGACTTGCTAATAAAGGCACCATCTCAACAGACTCTGCTAACTCATGTGAATTTCGCTACCTTCATCCTTCGGGGTCTAGGTTTCACTATAAACTTGAAAAAGTCTGCAATGACTTCAACCCAGGACCTAGTTTTCCTGGGCTGCTGGCAAGACACTAAAGTCATACTAGCTTTCCTCTGTCCAGACAAAGTGCAGAACCCTTCCAGTTATTTCCACTCTCTTTATCCTTTTCAGACTTGCACAGCAAGGGGGATTTCTCAGGGCGTTGAGGTCCATGGCCTCAACTCTCCCTATGGTCCATCTCGCAGGATTACACATGAAGATCCAATAGTAACTGTAGTGTCTCTGATTCCAGCACACCCATCCCCTGGATACCCTTATTCCTTCCCCACCCTGCCTAAGGAAGGAACTTCTATGGTGGTTATCTCAGTTCAATCTCATCTCAGGCCTGCCCTTCAAAATGCGAACTCCACTTGAGAAATTGCACACAGATTCCTGAGATGAGGGATGGGGTGGATGGGATAGGTAAGTTAAAAGGACAAGGGCTATGGCTGCCAAATCTCAGATCAGAGCACATCAACCTGAAGGTGATGCAGGTGCTAATTCAAACCCTACAGCCCTTCTACCAGACCTGGAACCCAGGTCCTTTAAGAGTGTTAAAAGACAATAAAACCATTATGTGGTACATAAAAAAGCAAGGGGGCTCCAGATCTTATCAACTGTGAAGGCTGGCATGTTTGGCATTGGAACAGGCCACAAAAGCAAACCTGTCTCTGCAGGCAATGTACATTCCATCACAGGACAAGTTGGCAGACTTCCTAAGCAGATCAAGGGAAGTTCCTCGAGAATGGATGGTAACCAAGGAATTCTTCCTAGAAACAGTCCACAAACGGAGGTCCCACAGATAGACCTGTTTGCCTCCATCAACAAGAAACAGATGTTCATCGTGTTACCCTGCTGCAGTCATCACACTTGGGTTATCCTGTCGTCAGGCGGTCCCGCAGTCGGCCCGAATTCTAAAGTCTTGGTCCGGCGTCAGTTGCTGTGCGCCGGGGGTATATAAGAGGCATTCAACGCCATTTTCTTCAGTCTTTTTTGCCGCACGGTGCCCAAAGCAGAAGCAGTTCACAAGTGCCGGTCGGCCGACACCTGAGATTTTCAAATCGAATTTCAGTCCGAAGTCTTCAAAGCTAAGTACCCCATTGGGGAACCTTTTCTTGCCTCAGTCTGATGTCAGAAAAAGTTAACAATTGCATTTCTTGTGGGAAGCAAATACATTATAAGGACTTTCATTCTTATTGTATACCTTGCCTAGGCCCAGACCACGACGTCACTGGTTGTCGGTTTTGTGCTAGGTTCAATAAGCGAACTATAAAGCGACGCTTTGATTTCGCACGACACTACTTCGGTAGGAAATTTAATTACACTATGCCGTCGGAGCAACCGACTACCAGCATGCATAAAAAATGCAAAGATAAAGACAGGCAGCCTAGATCCAAGCCAGACTCCGAGGCCTCAGCTGGGCTGGTTGCCGGTTCTCCGGTTTTCAGTGAGCCACCTATGCAGCTCCTGACGACCGCAGAATTGGAACCCCAGACCACTTTGGATTCTCAAGCAGAGAGTTCTAGGCTGATGCAGCCATTTTCTTTAGGCCCTACTGACAACATTGCAGAAGGAGAAGCCGGTGCTACGGAAACACCTTCGGTTACAGAAGGTGTCTTCAGACCGACTACTCTCACCATAAAATCTTATGCTAAGCTTAAGACTCATCTAAAACCAAAAAAGACTGCACATCAGTCTCCAGTTCAAGGCCCCATGCCTAAGAAACAGATGCTTAAAATGGCTGAAGATTTGATTTCTTTAATCAGGGGTTCCCAACCCCCCCAGACAAAAGGCCTAGACAAGAGGAGTATTATGCCTCCTCTGATCAAGTGTCTGTTTCCTCAGGCTCCTCTGAGGAACAGGATTACTCCTTTCCCCCTTATGAAGATTCTGATGCTGAAGATTCCATTCCCTCAGCTTCTCCCCCTGAAGATTATTCCTTTGGGGAAACCTTACATATCATGAGGGAACATTTCCACTGGGAAGGTCAGGACTACTCTGACTCAAAGAAAAGGCTCCGAGAGTTTCTTTTACTCCCCCAGCACAGACCACTTGCTATCCCTCCAGTTTTAGACATTGTGGATGATGTTTACTTAGAATCTAGTCTAAATCCAGATTCTCTGCCTCCTGCTCCAGCCAAACCAGATAGATATTATAGAGTGCCTGACTCACACAAATTCCTTTACAAAAGCCCTGTTGCTGACCCAGAGACTATCTCCAACGGTCCCAAAGGGGCTAAGACTTCTATGGCTAAAAATCCTGTACCCTCTGAAAGGGACTCCAGAGCACTAGACAGGTGGGAGAAGAAGTTTACACCTCAGCTACTCTAGCTATGAGAGCTTTAAATTGTCAATTTCACATGCTGAAATACCAGCAATTCCTAATGTTTCAAATAAAACAAAAGATGAGCATGCACCCTCAACAGTCTGAATTCAAAGAAATGCAGGATCTGTTGCATGCAGCTGAACAGGTGGGCAGACATACTTTACAATGTGGATTTGATTCCTTGGAAGCTTCCTGTAGAGCAGCTGTTACTGGGTCTGTTATACGCAGGCATGCTTGGTTAAAGGAACAAACTCTGCCTGATCATGTTAAAGCAAAGTTACTAGATGCACCCTTACAGCAGGATGTCTTATTTGGGGTTAAAGCAAAAGAGGTTTTAAAGAAAATGGAGGATAAGGCAAAATCTATGCAGACAGTCAAAGATTTCTTACAGGTACAACCCCCACGCTTCAGCAGAAATTGGCCAGCAAAAAATTGGTCCTTTCCAGCTTCTGACAGACCACAGAGGGGTAAATACAGATGCCCAAGGGGTAGAGGACAAGCACAAATCTCTTACAAACCACGACAATGGGGCACTGCAACACAGAAGGGAGGAGAAGACAGGTCCCAAACTACTAGAAGACAAACACAATGACTTCAACCTCAAGCTGCCAAGCAAAAATCTCTTGGCAGCTCCCTTGGGAGGAAAATTAGCATTTTTTATAGACAACTGGTGCATCGTCACAAAGGACAAATGGGTCCTAGACATTATCTCACAAGGATACAGATTCCATTTCCACACCTTGCCAAGGATAAAAGGAATGCCAAACTTGCCACAAAATCAATGGGCAGAGGCACAAAAACAAATTACAGCTCTCATGGACATGAGAGCCATTCAACTGGTACCTACACAGGAGCAAGGCCAAGGATTTTACTCAAGGCTCTTTCTAGTCCCCAGAAAGGACAATGCTTGGAGACCCATTCTGGACCTTTCAATTCTAAACACCTTCTTGCAAGTACTCAAATTCAAGATGCTAACACTACAGCAGCTTCTTCCCATGTTGGGCAAGAAAGCTTGGCTAGTAACGTTGGACCTCAAGGAGGCATACCTGCATGACCTATCAGACAAAATTGCAGAAGATACCTCCGTTTCATTGCAGGTTCAACCCATTACCAATTCTCTGCACTGCCCTTTGGCTTATCTACTGCACCCAGGGTCTTCACAAAATGCCTGGCACCAGTAATTGCATACTGCAGACAAAGAGGAATTCAAATATACCCATACCTGGACGACTGCCTCATCCAAGCAGAAAGCAAGGACATTCTCTTACAACATCTGACTTTCGTAAAACACCTTCTAAGTTGCCTAGGATACACAGTAAATGAAAAGAAATAAAAACTAGTGCCCTCACAAAACATGACATTCCTGGGTGCTAGCTTGAATACAATGGGGGCCAGATGGCTTATCTGACTCCAGACAAACAACTACAACTAACTCAATACTTCAAAATAATGGCAACAAAGACCCAACTCCCTGCAAGAACAATTCTGCAGGCCTTGGGCTTCATGGCATCTTGTATACTACTAATACCATTTGCAAAACTGCATATGAGGAAATTACAATGGTACCTGAAAAGCGTATGGACTCAACACAGCCACAGCTTGGAAACAATGATACCTCTCATTCCCTGTCTAAAACAGGAGTTTCTATGGTGGTCACAGGCATGTCACCTCAACAAGGGTCAGCCTTTCACCTTACTCCCAGCCAGGCAAACTATGACAACAGATGCATCGGACTATGCCTGGGAGGCACACATGGCAGAACGGTGCGTTCAAGGCATATGGACTGCAGATCAAAGGAATCTGCACATCAATCAAAAAGAAATGCTGGCTGTACAGAATGCTCTGACAGCCTTCAGGGACCTCTTATATCCAGGACAGCTTATAATAAGGCCAGACAACACCACAGTAATGTGGTATATAAACAAACAAGGGAGTACACACTCCTACCCTCTATGCTGGCAAGCAATGACCTTGTGGAACACAGCACTGGCTTACCAAGTTCAATTACAAGCTCAATTCCTGCCAGGAAAAAAGAACACATTGACAGACGACCTAAGCAGAAACATCATGGATCCCCATGAGTGGAAACTGGATCCACAAGTATTTGCAATGATAACTCAAAAATGGGGGCGCCCAGACATAGATTTGTTTGCCAACCCCCAAAACCATCAGCTTTCAAAATTTTGCACAAGGACATTTCACCATCAAGCTTGGAAAGTGGACGCGCACTCATTCAGTTGGAAAATGCTGACAGTATATGCATTTCCTCCATTGCCCCTTCTCACAAAGGTGCTGCTGAAAGTCAGGATGGAGAGACCTCGAATGATACTCATTGCCCCGGAGTGGCCACGCCAGCACTGGTACCCACTACTAAGGAACATGGCCCAGGGCCCACCATGGATTCTACCACAAATTCCTCATCTACTTTACACAGCAAGGCAGTCAGATTCTACACAGCCAGCTCAAAACCTTAAATTTGGCTGCATGGCACATCACCTAAGCAACCAGCCAGCCCCTCTTTCACAAGCTGTTATGGATGTCATTCTGGAGGCCAGGAGGCCCAGCACCAGGAAAGCCTACTCAGACAAATGGAAAAGATTTTGCACCTGGAACCACGCTAAAGGCCAAAATACCCTTCAGCCGGACATGCCTCAGAGTCTACAATATTTAACTGAGATATTACACAAAGGACTTTCTTTTTCATCTATTAAAATCCACACCTCAGCTATTTCAGCTCACTACAACACGGATCCTTCCTTATTTTCACATCCACTTCTAGGGCAGTATCTCAGAGGGGCAAAAAACATTAGGCCTCCCAGGAGAGCGCCAACACCAACTTGGGACCTAAATTTTGTTCTGGAAAAACTTGTGCTGCCACCTTTTAAGCCAGCTTTCTCAGCTGACTTAAAGTTTATATCATGGAAGACTGCCCTGCTGCTAGCAGTTACTACAGCCAGAAGAGTCTCAGAGCTACAGGCACTCATGGCAGTAGAGCCTTTCCTCATTTTTCATCAAGACAGAGTCTCTCTACGAACTAACCCCTCCTTTATGCCAAATGTGGTATCCATTGTGGCTCTAAATCAAACCATCCACTTACCCACCTTCTTTCTAAATCCACAGAACAAAGGAGAAAGGCTCCTGCATTCCTTGGACATTCACAGGCAACTATGTTACTACTTGGATAAAACTAAGGCTTTCAGAAAATCTGACCAACTTTTTGTATCCTATGCTACAGCATCACAAGGAAAGGCTATCTCAAAACAGACCATTTCCAAATGGATAGGACATTGCATATGTTTCTGCTACACCCATCATGGAAAACCAGTTCCTGCTAGCATAAGGCCCCACTCCACCAGGGCAGCAGCTACATCTACCGCCTTAATCAAGGGGGTGCCAACCAAGGATATTCTGGAAGCTGCAACTTGGAGTTCAGTACACACCTTCACCAAACACTATCACTTACCACTTTACTCTAAGACTAGAGCTTGCTTCACCACTGCAGTTTTGCAGGGCCTTCTAGCCTCCTCTAACCCTGTTTGACTCCACCTCCCATCCTTAGCTTTGGGATTCTACCCAAGTGTGATGACTGCAGCAGGGTAACACGATGAACATAGTACAGCTTTGTACCTACCGTAAATGTAGATGTTCGAGTGTATACCCTGCTGCAGTCCAGGTTACCCTCCCTCCATCCCCTCTGACCTAACTAAAACCTTTCAATACCTTAAAATTTGATACAACCTTTGTGGTGTATTTGCTTACAGCTGGAGGGATGTTTTGTTTGTGCTAAGCTTTTATTATTGGTGCTATCTACTGACCATCTTTTGGGGGGGCACCTGACATCTGGGGCAAGAAAAACTGAAGAAAATGGCGATGGATGCCTCATATATTCCTGGCGCACTGACATCAAGGAAGAGGCGACGGCAACCGACGCCGGACCAAGACTTTGGAATTTGGGCCAACTGCAGGACCACCTGACGACAGGATAACCCAAGTGTGATGACTGCAGCAGGGTATACACTCGAACATCTACATTTATGGTAGGTACAAAACTGTACATTTCCTATATTTTGCACCAAGGCATATTGTCCTCAAGTGTGGAATACAAGTGCGGTGTCCTTTCCTTGGGAGGGGATGTTTCTTTATTTTTTCCCTCTCCTACCTCTTCTTTCCTAGGACTTTCTAAAGATCTAGAAAGACAAACCAAAGATGTAACTGGTGACTCCCTTTTGGCCAAGGCACAGAAAAGGTTACCACAATTTTCCCCTCACTGTGGATTTACTAACAAAAGAGAAGAGCTTGTTGCTTTACCTCAACGTATCATCTCTTGGATAAGCATTATGGATGATAGGATTCTGATCCATATTGGACACCAATTTTCTGAGGACATGCTTCAGGATCTCCAAGAGGCAAGGAAATGTACTATGAAGAAATCTTGCATAGCTAAATGGAAAAAATTCACTCCGATAATCAGGACCTGGCACTATCAAACAACCCCAATTGTCTTCTCTTACTTAAATGAGCTGCTGAAATTTGGCTTAGCATACTCCTCTAGTAAAGCATACCTTTCAGCCATTATTTCTTGTTTACTTCTTATTCCCTCTGTCCTAACCAGACCAGAGGTGAAACAGCTTCTTAAGAGAATTCTCCACTTAAAACTTCCAAGGAAGTTTGTTCTGCCTCCTTGGGACCTTAACTTTGTGTTGGAAAAGCTTACCTTACCTTGTTTTGTGCCAGCAGCTGCTGCTTTTCTCAAATTCTGCACTTGGAAGACCATTCTTCTGGTAGTCTTTACTTCTGCCAGATGAGTCTTCAAACTTCACACCCTTATGGCAACCCCTCCTTTCCTTATTTTTTCATAAGAACAGAGTATGTTTGAGAGCCAATCCATTATTCATGCCTAAAGTGGTCAACACGCTGTCCCTTAATATGGTCATTCACCTTCCTATCTTCTTTCCTAACCCATAAAACAAGGGAGAGAAGATCGTGCATTCCCGTGATGTACATAGACAACTCTTATTGTACTTGGATGACACCAGGGACATCTGCAAGTCAAACTAGTTAATCTCATTTCAGGAGTGCAAATAGGAGATGCCTGTCTTCAGACTGACTATTGTCAGTTGGACTTCTAAAGCCATTATCTTTTGCTGCACTCACCATGGTAAATCTTTAACTTCTGTGGTAAAGGCGCATTCTACTAGAGCTGTGGCCTCCTCCGGAACCTTCTATAAGCAGATAGATTCTGTAGCCATCCTGGAAGCAGCCACTTAGTCTTCTGTACACACCTTTACCAAACATTACAGAGGAGATGCCTTTTCTAATTACAGAACGGCCTTGCTAGATTACCGGATAATTCTCCATTTCCTCATCCATCCACCCATCTGTCTCCCTCAGTTTTTGGAATCACCAAACAGTTTGGAGTATTGCAACAGTGATCTCTGTCAGGATATAGTGCAGTTGTGCAGGAACTTTCCATAACAGTAAATGTCATACTGATCACTGTTGCAGTATTCCTTTCCACCTTACCTTCCCCCTTCCTTATCTTACAATACTTTTTCCACATGGACCAATGGGAACCACTGTCTGTCTTTTCTGCTCTTCCCTCTTAGCTGACCGTTCTTGTTTAAGTTACTCAGGGCTATTCAACATTACTGGCTTGGAGATGGTCTGGGGATTTATGCTCATATGTCTGCTTATGTACTGTTATGCCCAAGGGCATAGGTCATATGTCAGATGTGTGGCCCTATGGAAGGCCTTAGATTTGTTACCCTGGATGGACAGACAAATTACTTGGAGAGAGAACCCAGCAGTTTGGAATACTGCATCAGTGATAAGTAAGACAACTAATGTTATGGTAAGTATTTACACTACTGTACTGTCATCCATTTGGCCTACAACTCACTACCCTCCATAACAAGGCATTTTAGTGTACCACCACCTTCTGTAAAGGATTTGTCATTCTCCTAGCTTCTTACTTCCATTTATCATCTGTGATCCATTCACTTTTTTTCCCCTTCCTGTTCAACTGCACTCTGATGACATTTGTGCTGTTGCAGTGCAGTGTATCTACTTGAAAAGCATTACAGCCCTTTCCTCTTGCCTGTCTAGTAGCTCTGCTACACACCAGATATGAGTCTAATGTTGTCTGTGAGTGTACAGCAGAACTGGAGATAAAACTTCCTAAGCAACCTTTACTTGTAGTGTTGTGTCTAGTAAAAATGGTTTCCTTTGCTTTTTTAAACACCTTTATTAAAGTATCACATAAGGCATAGGTACACATACATTAATAGAAAAGAGAACAAACTAGATTAACATTTTTCCATTTACACACATTATACATTACAAATTGTATTCCTTTATAACAATCTTTCAGGTCAACATTACATAAAACATTCAAATCCTACCTTTTCTTAAACCTTACCCCTCCTCCTGAACGTTATTCTGCATGTATTGTCCCTACAATATTTCATTTATTTCTGTGTAATTTGCTCCTTCCTTTTTAATAAAGATCCTCCTTCCACACTATTCAGCACTTTAAATACAGCTGGTTTAGATTTTGATTTCTTTTTTTTTTAGTGCTGGTTTTCTGGCAGCCAGAAGAGTTAAACTTAAGGCCTTACTATATCTTGGCAATTCAGATTCTGTGCCCCAGCTCAAAAGAATCACTTTCTTAGTTAAAGCCATTTGCTTCCCCAGTATTTCTGACAGAGTACTCTGTAGGGATTTTGTTTTAAATCTGCCAACTCATTATACTCCCAAAAATACATCATGTTCCTAGTATCTCTTTCCCATCATACCACCAATATTTGCTATTTACCTGAAGAAAAATACTTGGAAGTCTGCTTGGGGTATAAAAATGCCTATGTAAACACTTCCAAGCAAAAGTCCTAAACCTTCATGTTTTTGTTACATAGTTTGGAGTCTTGCATATCTCCTCCCATTATTCCATTGTAAATTGCTTTTCCAGTCTTTCTTCCCAACCTCCTGTGATGGATTCTTAAAGTTAGCATGCTATATTTTGTATGCCATACTTCTTCTTCTTTCGGCTTTTTCCCAGTTAGGGGTCGCCACAGCAGATCACCTGTCTGCTCATGATTGGCAGCAGAGTTTTATGGTGTTGAGTTGCCAGCCCGGCGCCCAACCTTCCACAGAAGGCACACACGCGCACGCACTTCCACCTAGGGCCAATTTAGAGTGTCCAATCCACCTACAGCATGTCTTTGGGATGTGGGAGGAAACTGGAGCACCCGGAGGAAGCCCACGCAACCACAGGGAGGACATGCACACTCCACACAGAAGGCACCCCAGCCAAGGATCAAACCAGAGAGCCTCTTGCTGTGAGGCAGCAACCCTAACCGCTGCACCACCGCGGCCGCCCATATTTTGTATGCCATACTAATTATCCCATTTTAACAGCAGTTTCTGTTCTGCATTCAACTAAAAACTCTACCAGAACAGGTCTTTTGCTCAGGACTCCACAATAACTTTTTCTTTGCCTGTTTGGACACAGACAGCCTGTAAATAGTTAATCTCCCAGGCCCCCTCTTGTAAGTATTTCATCTCCCAAGCCCCTGATTATACTTATCGAGAATAACAAAATTTGTCAGAGATTTGAGATGCATGACCAGGCTTAAAATGGTCCCAGTGGTTGTTAGGTTTATAAGTGTGCACTAGCCTGTACTCTGATATCAATCCCTGATAGGGAAGACAGTCACTTACCTGCAGCTTAAAGTTTTCTATCCTCACCCAACTCTTATTACCTTTCCCTCTCTAGTTATTTGCTCCCAATACCGTGGTTTCTTTGCCAGTTTTCTCCAGTATATTCCACCCCGGTTTTGTTGATTTTCTGTATTCCCTACTTGCAGTCATTCCTATTTGCACACACTGCTTCCTCCATTCCTGTTTCAAATTAGTTCTTAGAGTACTTTTTGCAACTTTATGAAAATGGTTATTATTCTCATTAAAGATCTACATCCAAAATCACATTCTTATTTCTTGAATTCTCTCTTTTAGTCATCATCCCTTTCCACTTTGAATTATAACCTTCTTACTGTGTTACATATATGAGCCTTAACTATGTAGCTCTAAAATATCCATTCAAATCAGGTCATCCTAAACCACCCTTTTCTGCTGTGAGGATCAACTTTTCCCTATTAACTCACTTTCTTTCCTTCCCATATAAATTAATTCAGATCTTTATTAATTATTGTCCACAACTTTTCTGCTGGTTAATAAAAATATGCCTAACATGTCTATCAAACTAAAGCGACTAAAACATTTTAATTTCTTGTATCTTACTTTCCATATCCATAAATAAGTGCTTCCAGTTTCTCAGTTTTTGTATTCTCTTTTGTTTAGTCTTTTCCAACATATCTTTAGCTCCCATAACATAAGCCTTTTTAATCCATCCTCCTAAATACTTCATCTTATGTCCTCATAAGTATAGGTATTGCTGAACCAACTCATGCGTGTGTACGTAATTTATGTCTATACCCTTTGTTTTATCTTAATTAAGTTTGCTACCTGAAAAGGTTTGAAATTGTTTCTGGATTTATCAAGTACAAAATAATATTATCTGCAGATAAAGTCAACTTTTCCTGATCACCATACCAATTATATCGTCAGATTTCTGAGTCCCTTTTTTTCTTTGCCAGTGGCTGTAAATATAAAGCAAATATCAAAGGAGAAAGAGAACATCCCTGATGGCTCTTCTGTTCAGACATAACCTATCAGAGAGGAGCCCCTCCCCCACTTTTATTCTTGCTTCCTAGCCTTTATGTATCCTTCTAATTAATCTTATTATTGTATTAGGGGTTGCAAATGGTTCCATTGTCCTCCTCAGAAATCCTGTCTTACTCTGTTGAATACTTTCCCTGCAGCAAGACCCACCAATAATGGTATGCTTCCCTCTGGATCATCGTTCTAGTAATGTTGTCAAATGTTTGCTTCCTGTCCACAAAATTATGTTAATCCACATCTGTCAGTTTTGGCAACACCATTCTGTTGGGTAGTGTACACATAAACACTTTATAGTCATGGTTTAAAATTGAAATGGGTCTTTACCCTCTTTGAGTAATTCAGCCACCATAGCTTTCTTCCAAGATGCTAGTGCTTCCCCTTCTTTTAAAATGCTATTAAACAAAATCTTCCAGATCTTCATCACTTTCTTCCCAACTAAATTCCAAGCTTCCACTGTAATACCATCTGTTCCTGGATACTTCCCTGCAGATTGATTATACATCAGTATTTTTATCTCATCATCTTCTATCTTAACTATTAGTTGTTTAATATGTAAATTTTGTCAGACTTTCAAGTACTGAATTCACATCTTCCACGCCAAATATTTTCATAAATTTCTTCGGAACTCTAATGTGTTTGTTATATTTTTCTTTCTAGGTCCTCTTGATACATCTTGACTATTGCAAATCAAACTCCTTTTCCTACCTATAAGTAATATTCCCTGCTGAAAGCTGATTATTTCTCCCAAAAATTTCCTAAGCTCCTTAATAATAGTTTTTGGTATAATATAAATAACATGCCAGTGTAATCCTCCTTCCTTTCCAGTAGCCCATTACTACCACAAATCTACTGTTATCTTTTTGTCTTCCTCTGGCAATCAGTATTACTCCCTTTTTCCTTTGTCTTTGATATTCTGCTAAATATCCCTCCTGAAGTCCTTTGTCACATTTACATTTCTTTCCAAATATGTCTCATGCAACATTGCTATTTGCACTTTGCATTTCTTAATATAATCCAGATCTCTTTCTTTTTTCATACCTACAAGGCTATTTACATTAAGGTACCATGAATAGAATAGCCATTATGATAAAAAGCTATTGTTCACACTTATTGTACATGACAGATTTTTGAATGTATATTTCCAACTTTTGTCTTACATGCACACACAGTTTGGCAGGATGATCTTTTATACAGGTGTTTCTTCTCATCTCCATTTGAACCTGTTACATTTCTCAAAACATTTTGCTTTAATAAAAACACTTAAACAAAAAGTTAATTATGTTTTCAAAAAAGCCCCCCAATCCATATTGACTTAGAAAAAAAAATCACGAAACTATGTACATTTTAACAAATTAAGTTTAAACCTCCATACTGGAACAATGGGCCCCAAATCAACAACTGCACCCACAGGTATAACCTTATCTAAAATTAAGATTACATGCGTTAAAGTGCATGTTATAGCCAGTGTTCTGACTTGCACCAATTTTCTTAGGTTCATAAGTAGGTACTAGGCTATCTGCCCGAAGGCATTTATAAGCCTAGTCGGAATGTGTTGGCTTTCGCCGCCCCCTTAGAGTAGTTTCCTGTGTCTCTCTTGTTAGTATTCCTCTCCCAGATGTGAAAACACCTTGTATGCTCTCAGAAAACATTTACTTTTAGTCCTAAGAAAATGTGCACAAGCTACCTTTAAATAAAACTAAAAAAACTAAATTTTCTGTCTATTTAATCGTTTCATTGAATATTGTGTCTTTGTCTCCCTCTAGTTATTTATTTTTCTATTTAATTGTTTCATAGAATACTGTGGTCTCTCTCTGTCTGCAGTAGTGGGGGCTTTTGTGTTTCACTTCATTGATCATCATCATGTTCTTTCGGCTGTTCCCATTAGGGGTCGCCACAGTGGATCACCTGTTTACATTTCTTCCTGTCCTCTGCATCTTGCTCTGTCACACCATCCACCTGCAAGTCCTCTCTTACCACATCCATAAACCTTATCTTAGGCCTTCCTCTTTTCCTGTTACCTGGTAGCTTCATCCTTAGTACCTTTTTCCCAATGTACTCAGCATCCCTCCTCAGCACATGTCCAAACAAATGTAATCTTGCCTCTCTGGCTTTGTCTCCAAACCTTCCAACCTGGGCTGACCCTCTAATATACTTATTCCTAATCCTGTCCACCCTTGTCACACCCAGTGCTAATCTTAACATCTTCAACTTTGCCACATCCAGCTCAAACTCCTGCCTTTTTATCAGTGCCACTGTCTGTAACCCATATAACATAGCTGGTCTCACTACTCTCTTGTAGATCTTCCCTTTCACTCTTACAGGTACTCGTCTGTCACAAATCACTCCTGACACTCTTCTCCACCCACTCCATCCTGCCTGTACTCTCTTCTTCACCTCTCTTCCGCACTCACCATTACTCTGAACTATTGACCCCAAGTATTTAAACTCATCCACCTTCGCCACCTCTACTCCTTGCATCCTCGCCATTCCTCTATCCTCCCTCTCATTCACACAATATATTCTGTCTTAGTCCTGCTGGCCTTCATTCCTCTTCTCTAGAGCATATCTCCATCTCTCCAGGGTCTCCTCCTCCTGTTCCCTACTCTCACGACAGATCATAATGTCATCTGCAAACATCATAGTCCACGGGGACTCCTGTCTGATCGTCTGTCAACCTGTCCATCACCATTGCAAATAAGAAAGGGCTCAGAGCTGATCATTGATGTAACCCCACCTCCTCCTTAAACGCATCCGTCACTCCCACCGCAAACATCACCACTGTCACACTATCCTTGTACATATCCTGTACCACTCTTACATACTTCTCTGACATTCCTGACTTCCTCATACAATACCACAACTCCTCTCTAGGCACCCTGTCATATTCTTTCTCTAAGTCTACAAAAACACTTTGCAACTCCTTCTGACATTCTCTGTACTTCTCCATCAACACTCTCAGAGCAAACATCGCATCTGTAGTGCTCTTTCCTGGCATGAAACCATACTGCTAATCACTAATCATCACACCCCTTCTTAACCTAGCTTCCACTACTCTTTCCCATAACTTCATGCGGTGACTGATCAATTTAATCCCTCTGTAGTTACTACAGCTCTGCACATCACCCTTATTCTTAAAAATTGGTACCAAAACACTTCTTCTCCATTCCTCAGGCATCCCCTGACTTTCCAAGATTTCATTAAACAATCTGGTTAAAAACTCCACTGCCATTTCACCTAAACACCTCCATGCTTCCACAGGTATGTCATCTGGGCCAACAGCCTTTCCATTCTTCATTCTCTTCATAGCTATCCTTACTTCCTCCTTGTTAATCCATTGTACTTCATGATTCACTATCCCTACATCATCCAATCTTCTCTCCCTCTCATTCATCAACCCCTCAAAGTACTCTTTCCATCTCCTCAACACACACTCCTCGCTTGTGAGTATGTTTCCCTCATCCTTTATCACCTTTACCTGCTGCACATCTTTCCTAGCTCGGTCCCTCTGTCTAGCCAATTGGTACAGGTCCTTTTCTCCTTCCTTAGTGTCCAACCTTTCATACAACTCTTCATATGCCTTATCCTTGGCCTTCACCACCTTTCTCTTTGCCATGCACCTCATCTCCTTATACTCCTGTCTACTTTCTTCATCTCTCTGACAATCCCAGTTCTTCTTTGCCAACCTCTTTTTCACTTCATTGATGTTCAGTGTTAAACTCTTAGCCTAGAGGATTTATTTTTATTTATAAGTGAGTCACTTATCTTTGAATTTATTACTGCTCAATACCTGTGTTTTTTGGCTTCTGCTACATACCTACAATCAACTGCATTACTAGCTGAGTTAAGTACAAACTTGCAGTGTTAAAGATTGTACTGCAGTTCATTTTTCTCTTTAATTGTTTCATTGAATATTGTGTCTGTGTCTCTCTGTAGTTCTTTATTTTTCTATTTAATTGTTTATTAGAATACTGTGGTCTCTCTCTGTCTCTGCAGTTAGTTGCCCGCCCACCCTCCCTCCCTGTTCTTGTTCTGGTATTAATCTTGGTAGCTTTGGAATTGCCTGCCCCTCCTGTAAATTTGTGTTTGAACACTTCTCCTGGGTCTATCTCATTTGCTCACTCAACCGAGTACAGTGAGATCAAATTTTTACTTCAGACACTCCTACCAGTCCCATCTGTTCAGCTCTGTCCCAGCTCTATTCCAGTCTAGTGTCACTAGCTTACTGTACCTAATACAGAGAGAACATTTGTGAAGGGCAAGCCACTTAGGTCCTTAATTTTTAATTATCTTCTGCCATTTGGGTCCTTAATTTTGAATTATCTTCTGTTTCTTTTTTCTCCCTTTCTACCCCCCCCCCCCCAAAAAAGATTTTCTAAGCTTGTTTTCCTGCCTTTCCTGTAACTAGTCTAGTCCAGATACAGATTTGCTGTAACCAGGACTGTGTGTAAGCTTCTGAGCCCCCAAAGCCTTTCTGTGTTGGAGGGACGCCTTTTAAGTTATCAGTGGGAGTGCTAAGCACTGGGTAGCTTATCTACCACAAGAGTAGTTTCTGGTCCAGAAATTTAGTTTATTGGCCGTTTGGGCAGTTTTTCCATCTTTTTCAACTTTCTGGTTTTAAAGCCTGCATTTGCACTTGGTTCCCACCTTTCCTGTAACTAGTCTAGTCCAGATACAGATTTGCTGTATCCAGGACTGCTTGTGAGCACCCCCAAGCCTTTCTGTGTTGGAGGAAAACCTTCTAGCTTATCAGTGGGAGTGGTAAGCATTAGGTAGCCTATCTACCACAAGAGTGGTTTCTGGCCCAGTAATTGTAGTTTATTGGCCGTTTGGGCAGTTTTTCCATCTCTTTCAACTTTCTGGTTTAAAAGCCCGCATTTGCGCTTGTTTCCCACCTTTCCTGTAGCTAGTCTAGTCCAGATACAAATTTGCTGTATCCAGCACTGTTTGTAAGCTTCTGATCCCCCCACGCCTTTCTGTGTTGGAGGGAAGCATTCTAGATTATCAATTGGAGTGATACGCACTAGGTAGCCTATCTACCACAAGATCCAGGTACAGATTCTTAGTTTTAGCACTTGAATTTGCTTGTTCATACTCAGCACTTGTTCAGAACTTGTTAGCACTAAATAAACTACAAATTACTACAGCACTCAGCCTTCCTCTTTACCTAGAGGAAAACAGTTCTTGTACTTACTTTCCTCACTTGCTTAGTGAAAAACAGCTCTTGTACTCACTTTCCTCACTTGTCGTCTTGTAGTTTTTTATTCAGGCATGTCCAAGGGCCAGGTCCCAGTGTTCTCTCCTGTCTATCTGATGAATTTGGGTATTTTGGGGCAGTGTAGCAATTGCCTCATGTACACAGACAACCCTCTCCTCCGACCACCCAACACCACAACTTGTGAGAGATGCACTTATCTAGCCAAATTGGAGGTAAAGCTCTCTCTAGTCAAGACTAAACTTGACAGTCAAGAGGAGAAGGTAAACACTTGCACCACACCACTCTCATCAAATAGTCCCACTAAAACTACACCACCAAAATCCACACATAGATACACAAAAACATTAGTGGAGGCTCTCAATAATAATCTGCTCAAGCAACAGAGACCTCCAAAGCAGAAAAACAAGCAACCTCCACCCCCCCCAACACAACCCAAATGACACACAGCCCACAGACTCAGTGTGCCACTCAACCACAGCCCATAAGGCAAAACAACATACCCAACATACTAGTCATAGGTGACTCTATAGTCAAGACACACTGATGTCCTATACACCAAGCTAAACAAGGAGAAGGTTACTGTCCACTGCCTGTCGGGTGCCAGGAATCAGCCACATAACCCACGCACTCAGGTCAATCCACAACAAGTACAAATATGACTCTGTCATTATCCATGTTGGTGTGAATGACCTGAAACAAAGCAAAAAAGTTGAGTACTATACCAAAGTCCAGCCTACGATTCCAAAATCAAATATGCACCAAAAAACGTGGCAAGGACACTGCTATTCCTTAAAATCTTTATTGCACATAAACACAAGATGAGCGCTTTCGGGACTTCTCCCTTCATCAGATAAAATTACAATAAAATAACCCCTTCTTTTAAACTAGTGCATATCCAATAGGATTCAGTAAAAAGCCCGCCTTTTTTGAAGGGTGGGCTTAACAGGTATCACATCATTTAAACCTGGTGTACGATTGGCCATAAGCTCAATGATCCATCTGGATTCTGCTAATTCTGTCAAGTGCTTCACATCACCCCCTCTAGTGGTAAGCCTTATGTTTACTATAGCCCTGAAAGTGAATTTGTGTGTTGCATTATCCATCACATGTCTGCTCAAAGCATTATGCACATCCCCATTCCTAATGCTAGATAGGTGCTGTAATATCCTAATCTTTAACATCTGGTTAGTTTTCCCGACATAAAAACTAGGGCAATGGCTACACTCAGCTAAATATACTATATCCGTCGTTCGACAGGTAGCCCTCCCTTTTAACACAAATTGCCTATGTGTGACAGGATGCTCAAAGTTAGTCTTCTTATTAATGTGGCCACAAGCTTTGCACCTCCCACACGGGAATGTGCCCGTCGTTATTGTTGCCACTGTATTTTGACAACTTAGCCTTTCTTTGCATAACAAATCCTTCAGATTCTTGTTTCTTCTATATCTGAAGTTAGGTCTACAACCTACTATATCACTCAGCCCTTCATCACTAGTCAGAATGTTCCAGTTATTCTGTACAACATTACAGATATCACCTATGTTGCTACTGTAGGTAAACATTAACTGGGGACTCCTTACAACTGTGGGTCTTTTATTTTTGTCTATCAGGGCTGGAGTGCGTCTAAGCCAAGGTTTATATTTGCTTTCCCTAAAGCCTTTGCTGGTGTTTATCAGCTTATCCACTTTATCTTCCCGATAACCCCTCTGTTGTAAACAGCCCTTAAGTGTAGCTAGTTCTTTATCATAATCACCATTATCCAAACATATCCTGGAGATCCTACTCGCCTGCCCCTGTACAATATTCGAATATGTATAACATGGATGCATGCTATCATATGACAGTATCGTATTCTTCCAACATTCTTTCTTATATAGTTTTGATGTGAAACCATCTACACTCTGTGCTAAGTTTACATCCAAAAAATCTATAGAATCAAAGGAGGCTTTTAAAGTGAACCTAAAGAATGTTGTGGTCGAATGTAAAAAACTCACAAATTTCTGTAACATGTTCAAATTTCCATTCCATAATATAAAGACGTCGTCCACAAAATGCACATACATCTTTATATATCCCTTCCATGCATCATTACTCAATATGTGGTTTTTCTCCCATTGGGCAAGGACTAGATTAGCATATGTGTTGGCACAAGGGGTGCCCATGGCTACCCCCTGTGCCTGTCTATATATAGACTCTGCTCCTATGAAAATATTGTTCTCCAATACCAATAGCAGAAGTTCCTTTATTAGGCTAATCTTGACCTCAGCAACTCCTAGGTCATTCAAGAGGGTACTTAACATATCCACTCCATATTCATTGTTAATGACTGTGAATAAGTTGTTTATATCTAGGGTGGCCATCAATAACTTATCCTTCTTATCCATATCATCTACCCTACCCAACTTCATCAAGAAGTCACCTGTGTCCAATAAAATATTCTCAATCTTTTCAACATAGGGTTTTAATTGACGTACCTCCCTGGACTACATGAAAAGAGACATGGAAGAGCTCTCTGATCTTGTAGTCCAGGCAGGTATGACCCTAGCCCTGAGTAGCATCCTGCCATCACCCAGAATGATACTGCAGTACAAGGACAAAATGATTGACTTCAACAGTTGGCTAAACTTCTGGTGTCATTCTAAGGGGATCCAGTATCTGTCTGCCTGGGACGACATGGTCGGCAGACCACGATGCTTTGCCAGAGATGGCCTGCACCTGTCACCCCTGGGATTCTGGATGCTGGCTAAGGCTCTTGCTGCCCCTATAGTGCCTTTTTTAGGCAAAGTTCAAATGACAAATTCACCACCGTAACAGGAACAGGCAAGCAAAAACTGAGGGTAATGCTACTCAGTGCTAGAAGTCTAAATCTCAAAATGCACTCCCTTGAGGCACTCCTTAAAATGGAGAACATCGATATCTGTGCAGTGACTGTGAGACCTGGTTCAAGGCTCCAGAGAGCACCCCTGCATTACCAGGCTATAACTCATACCACACATTTCGGCCACCTAACCTGGACTGGAACATCGAAGGCGGAGGTGTGCCCATATTCATTAAGGATATCCACACCTCCAGGCTAGTTGCTCAGCATAATGCATCCGAGGTTGTCCAAGTGCAACTAACTCTGGGCAAAACTGCAATCCAAATTGTAGCTTGCTGCAGATCCCCCATCATGCCCCAGGATTCCCTCTCCTCTTTTCTTGATATACTGCAAAATATTAGGGTTCAACCAAACACCCTAATAATGAGCGATTTCAACTATCCCACCATTAACTGTGAAAACTACTCATGTACCAACTCCTTCGATCAACATCTAGAATTCATAAATTTCAATGCCTTGGATCAACTTATCCACACCCCCACCAGGGGCAACAATATCCTAGACCTAATCATTACCAACATGAGTGACCAGTGTTCCACACCTGAAGTCAAATCCTCGTTGGTTAGATCCTACCAACAAGCTAATCACCCTAGATATCCACATCCCGCCCCCACCCCCCATCAAGGAAATCACAGTTGAAAATGTCTCCAAAGCCAACTTCATGCTTCTTAAGACAGAAGTGGTGAACTTCATGACACCCATGCAGGTGGATAATACACTTACGACTGCTGAATTCTGTACAGATGCACTCTATAAGCACTTACACGAGTGCGTAGATCGTGCTATCCTCCAAAAAAAGGAAGCCAATCTGGTGGTCCCCTGCCATAAACAAACTTGACAACAGAAGGAAGAAACTGTTGCAAAAGAGAGTAAAATTCCATGAGTGGAGGAGATGTTCTTCGTGTTTCACTGTTGCAGTCATTACATTTGGGTAATCTGCTGGCAGGTTGCCCTCAGTCGGCCTGATTAACAAAGTCTTGGGTCCTGCATCGGTTGCTGTCACTTCTTCCATGACATCAGGTCGTCAGGGGTATAAAACATGCAGCCGACGTCATTACCTCAGTCTTTCTTGCCGTGCGGTGCCCGAAGCAGAAGCAGTTCACAAGTGCCGGTCGGCCGACTCCTGAAATTTTCATTTTCGAGTTTCAGAACCGAAGTCTTCAACTTAAAGCTAAGTACTCCATTGGGGAAAATCTTTCTTGCTCTTTACCAGTGCCAGTAAAAGTTAATAATTGCATTACTTGTGGAAAGCAAATACCTCATAAAGATTTTCATCTGTACTGTATTCCTTGCCTAGGCCCTGACCATGACATACCTTGCTGTCAGTTTTGTGCTTTATTTAATCAGCGTACTGTCCGTTGTCAGTCCATTTTTGCCTCTAAATATTTCGGTTCTCAGTTTAATTATTCGGAAATGACGTCGGTTAGCCATCCGACTACCGGAATTTCAAAAAAACGCAAAGATAAAGACAGATCCAAAACTGCTGACGACGCTTCTCCTAAGCCACTCGCCAGTTCGCCGGTACTCAGTGAGGCGCTTTCTCAGCCCCTGATACCCACTACTTCTGACTCGCAGGCCTCTACTGAGACCTATTCGGAGTCTGGTATGCCACAAAATACTTCAACTATGGAACCCGCGGATGTCTCTACCTTGGATGGGTCCGGAGCTGCTGTTCAGGCACTGGCTTCTGAGGTTGCATTCAAGCCTACTTCTTCTTCTTTCGGCTTTTTCCTGGTTAGGGTTCACCACAGCAGATCACCTGTCCGCTCATGATTGGCAGTGGAGTTTTACAGTGTCTAGTTGCCAGCCCGGCGCCCAACCTTCCACAGAAGGCACACACATGCATACACTCACACCTAGGACCAATTGAGAGTGTCCACTCCACCTACAGCATGTCTTTGGGATGTGGGAGGAAACCGGAGCACCTGAAGGAAACCCACGTTACCACAGGGAGGACATGCAGACTCTGCACAGAAGGCACCCCAGCCGAGGATCGAACCGGAGAACCTCTTGCTGTGAGGCGGCAATGCTAACCGCTGCACCACCGTGGCTGCCTTGCATATCAAACCAACTCCACCTTCAATACTAAGGCCTAAATCTCAATCTGTGTCGAAAAACAGACGCCCAGACCACATGTTCTGGCCCCTATGCCTAAAAAACAAATGATTAAAATGGCTGAAGATCTAATTACTGTAATCAGGGGTAGTTACCCCCCCCCCCCTTCTAAGAGGCCTAGGCCTGAGCTTGACTATGAATCTTCTGATCAAGACTCTGTTTCTTCTGACTCTTCTAATGACCTGGGTTTGTCCATACCTACTTATGAAGATTTTGATGCAGAGGATTCCATTCCCTCTGCCCCCCCCCCCCCCCCCCAAGGATTTCTCTTTTGATGAAACTTTACATACCTTAAGGGTGCATTTTCAGTGGGAAAGTCAGGAATTCTCTGATTCAAAAAAGAGGCTTAGGGATTTTCTTCTTTTACCTCAGCATAGGCCTTTCGCTATACCTCCTGTACTAGACATTGTTGATGATGTGTTTTCGGAATCCAGTAAGGCTCCTGATTCCCTGCCTCCAGCTCCTTGTAAACCTGACAGATACTACAGGGTTCCTGAGTCCCTTAAGTTCCTTTTCAAAAATCCCTTTGCAGATCCTGAAACCATTTCTCAAGGTCCTAAGGACATTAAGGCTTCTACTGCTAAAAATCCTACCCCTTCTGATAGAGACTCCACAGGGCACTGGATAGATGGGGTAAAAAGGTTTATACTTCTGCAAACTTGGCTATCAGGGCTTTAAACTGCCAATTTCATACGTTAAAATATCAACAGCATATTATTGGACTGCTTAAACAGAAAATGATGTTGATTTCTGACTGTGTGGAAAATAAAGATTTACAGGATTTATTGCATTCTGCTGAACAGTTGGAAAACATACTTTGCAATGTGGTTTTGCTTTTTTAGAGGTCTTTTGCAGGGCTGCTGTTACTGGGTCTGTGCTTAGAAGGCATGCTTGGCTTAAGGAGCAATCTCTGCCTGATCATGTTAAAGCAAAATTGTTGGATGCTCCTTTAAATCAAGACTGCCTGTTTGGCAATAGGGCTGAAGAAGTTTTAAAAAAGATGGAAGATAAAGATAAATCTATGCAAGCTGTAAAAGGTTTCTTACAAGTGCAACCTCCAAGATTTGGTAGGCACTGGTCTACTAAGAATTGGTCCTTTCCAACTCCTTCCAGATCCTCTCAAGCCAAATCCAGACACACCAAAATCACCAGGTTTCAGTCCCAGGGGACTCTCAGACCTAAGCAATGGGGGGCCTCCACTTCCAAATCTGGAAATAACAAGACACCTCCCCTATGGTAAACAGTCTCAATGAATTTCCTTTAAAATTACCAAGCACTTCCCTTTTAGGGGGAAAGATTGCTTTTCATGCAAAAAACTGGGAACTCATAACCCAGGACAAATGGGTTTTAAATATGGTGTCCCAGGGATACAGATTTCATTTCCATACATTGCCACCACCAAAAGGGTGGCCAGACCTGCCCCCAAGTCAGTGGGCAGAGGCTCAGAAACAAATACTTTTCCTCTTAAACATGGGGGCTATTCAACCAATACCAGAAGAGGAAAAAGGACAAGGTTTCTATTCCAGGCTTTTCCTGGTACCCAGAAAAGACAAATCATGGTGTTCAATTCTGGACCTGTCTACTCTAAACACCTTTCTGGACATTCCAAAATTCAAGATGCTGACTCTTCACCAGTTACTTCCTGTGCTAGGCAAAGATGCCTGGTTGGCGACTCTAGATTTAAAAGAAGCTTACCTGCATGTCCCAATCAGGGAATCTTGCAGAAGATACCTACACTTCAAAGCAGGCTACTTGCATTATCAGTTTTCTGCACTGCCCTTTGGCTTGTCTACTGCACCCAGGGTATTCACAAAGTGCCTGGCTCCAGTAATTGCATTTTGCAGCCAAAGAAATATTCAAATATATCCATACCTGGATGATTGTCTAATTCAGGCAGAAAACCAGGCCGTACTTTGAAATCATCTGGCGTTTGTAAAAAGGGTTCTAACTTGTCTAGGGTACACCATAAACGAAAATAAATCACAACTGGTACCCTCTCAACAGATTACATTCCTGGGTGCAAGCTTGAATACAACTGCCCTGATGGCTTTCCTCACTCCAGAAAAACAAATTCATTTGGTAATGTACTTCAAACAAGTGGCCACAAAAACCCTGCTATCTACAAGACTAATACTGCAAGCCTTGGAGTTCATGGCCTCCTGCATTCTGCTAATTACATATGCGAGACTGCATATGAGGAAACTTCAGTGGTACTTAAAACGTTTATGGAGTTAACATTGTCACAGCCTGGAAACAATGATTCCTATCATACCTTGCCTATGCTTGGAGTTCCTATGGTGGGCAGAGGCCTGCCACCCAAACAAGAGACTGCCATTCACGCTACCCCTTGCCGCCCAAACCCTAACTAGAGATGCATTAGACTATGCATGAGGGGGGGGCTCACCTGGCAGGGAAGTGCAATCAGAGCAAATAGAACCCAAATCAAATGCACCTACATATCAATCAAAAAGAAATGTTAGCTGTACAGAATGCTCTGACAACCTTCAAGGACTATATTCTTCCAGTACAACTAATGGTAAAGATGGACAACACTACGGTTATGTGGTACAGAAACAAGCAGGGGGGTACACATTCCTACCCCCTCTGCAGACTAGCCATGGCATTGTGGAACACGGCCTTCAGCTACCAAGTGCACCTACAATCTCAATTCCTGCCAGGAAAATTAAATACACTGGCAGACGGACTAAGCAGAAATCTCATGGACCCACACGAGTGGAGACTGGAACCATGGATTTTCAACATATTGACAAACAAATGGGGGAGCCTAGACATAGATCTATTTGCCTCCCCCTGGAACTACCAGTTGGACAAATTTTGCACAAGGGCTCCCCACAAAAAAGCCTGGAAAGTGGATGCTCTGTCCTTCAGCTGGAAAAACCTGTCAGTCTACGCCTTTCCCCCTCTGCCTGTACTCTGCAAAGTTCTGTTAAAAGTCAAACAGGACAAACCAAGAATGATTTTGATTGCTCCAGACTGGCCATGCCAACACTGGTACCCATTCCTGCGCAGTGTGTCGCAAATATGCACATGACACCTGCCTCAGACACCTTCCTTACTGTCTCAGCAGGAGGACCAGATTCTGCACCCTCAGCTCCCAACATTGAACCTTGCAGCTTGGCTAATCACTTAAATTCACCCTTAGCAAACCTGTGATGGATGTCATCTTGAAGGCGAGAAGACCTACTACTAGAAAATCTTATGCTGACAAATGGAAAAGATTCTGTGCTTGGAAATCAGTCTCAAAGAATGAGCACAGCAGCGCTCAAATTACCTCAGATTTTACAATACTTAACTTTACAAGGGCCTGTCTTTTTTCTCCATTAAAATCCACGCCTCAGGCATTTCAGCTAATTATAACATAGAACCTCCCCTCCTCTCTCATCCTCTCCTCAAGCAGTACCTCAGAGGGGCCAAAATCTTGAGACCACCCAGGAGAGCTCCAACTCCTGCCTGGGACCTCAACTTTGTATTGGAGAAACTCACTGTACCTCCTTTCAAGCCAGCTGCTACTGCAGACTTAAAATTTCTTTCTTGGAAAATAGCCTTCCTTCTAGCAATCACTTTAGCAAGAAGGATTTCTGAGTTACAGGCCCTTATGGCAGTGGAGCCTTTCATCATCTTTCATGCAGACAGGGTGTCACTCAGGACCAATCCATCCTTCATTCCCAAGGTGGTATCCAGTGTGCTCTTAATGAGTCCATTCATTTGCCAACTTTCTTTCCCAATCCACAGAACAAAGGGGAATGGATTCTGCATTCATTGGATGTGCACAAACAACTTAGATTCTACTTGGGCAGGACTAAAACTCAAAGAAAATCTGAACTGCTGGTAGCATTTGCTGCAGGGCAGGGAGAGAAAGGCTATTTTAAAATAAACCATTTCTAAATTGTTAAGCCATTGCATTCTTTTCTGCTGTAAGCACCATGGAAAACCTATCCCCCAGGGGATCAGATCTCATTCCACCAGGGCTGCATCTACTTTTGCAGCCTTTCTCAGAGGTGTTCCTACCAGGGATATTCTAGAAGCTGCTACCTGGAGTTCAGTTCATACTTTCACCAAGCATTATCATTTACCAATTTTCTCTAAATCCAGAGCTGGCTTTGCCACTGCTGTTTTGCAGGACCTTATAGCTGGTCCTAATGCTGTATAAATCCATCCTCCCAACCATAGCTGTTGGGAATCTACCCAAATGTAATGACTGCAACAGTGAAACACGAAGAACATAGAACAGTTGTGTACACTTACCATAAATGTAGATGTTCGAGTGTATTCACTGTTGCAGTCCTGGTTACCCTCCCTCCAGCCCCCTGTTTTTCTCTGACTATACCTCTACTTTCTGTTAGTGTGCTTAAAAGCCTTTTTTGTGTATTTGCTTTTGGCTGGAGGTATATTTTGTGTTTTAAATTTTATTTTGCTCCCCATTCGGGGGGCACCTGACATCCGGGGCAAGAAAAACTGAGGTAATGACTTCGGCTGCATGTTTTATACCCCTGACAACCTGACGTCATGGAAGAAGGGACAGCAACGGAAGCAGGACCCAAGACTTTGTTAATCAGGCCGACTGAGGGCAACCTGCCAGCAGATTTCCCAAATGTAATGACTGCAACCGTGAGTACACTCAAACATCTACATTTATGGTAAGTGTACACAACTGTACTTTCCCTAGTCAGCCTCAGTAAGAAGCTGAGATCCCTTATAAGATTCTCCAAAGCTAGCTACGAAAACAAAATCCCCACTGATTCTAGGGACAACCACAAAGCATTCTATAGCTATGTCAAGAATCTCAATGGTAACACCCAGATCTGCTCTGAGTTACAGCACAACAGCATGACAATTACAGAACCAACTGATATTGCCAACGTCCTGGTAGATAGGTTCATTGCTAACTTTACCCCCCCTCTCACCCTCTAAAGGGCCCATAACTATACAGGAAGAATGCAGAGTCCCATTACGCAGGTAAAAGCTGCACTTTCTAAAGCCAAAAACACAGCATTCATGGGACCGGACAACATCCCAGGTTTCGTTTCACACAAATTTCAGAACAAACTGGCTCCCCAACTAAGCACCATGTTCAGTCATAGTCTCACATCAGGCTTTGTGCCCACTGAAGGGTGCACAGCAACAGTTATCCCACTCCACAAAGGGGGAGCCATCACTGATCTCAGGAACTATCGCCCTATTAGCCTGATGAGCCTGGTCTGTAAGGCTATGGAACATATCATCATGGAACACATAAAGACATTGGTAACCTCCAAACTCTGGACTCCACCCAGTTCGGGTTTGTGAAAGGCAGATCATGTCTCCTGAACCTGATCGACGACTTTGAGGTAGTCACCAAACTGTAGACGAGGGTAAGTTGGCTCACACAGCCTATCTTGACCTCGCCAAGGCTTTCAATGCCATTCCTCATTTTGGAATTATAGCTAAACTCACTAAACTAGGTATAAAACCCTACATCACAAGATGGGCTGCCAATTGGCTCACTGACAGAACCCACACTGTAAAAGTTGCAGACTCCAAATCTGACTTCAAACCAGTGACAAGTGGAATACCACAGGGTTCAGTCCTGGGACCTCTCTTGTTTGGTATCTGCTTCTCTGAAGTACAGGCTAACACAGAAGGCCTTTGACAAACAAAGTTCTCAGATGACTGCAAACTAGGAGTCATAGTTGAGTCCCCAAATGATGCGGACATCCTACAGAGAAGGGCTTCATTGAGACAGATGCCTAGTGTCAGAGCCATGGCCTCAAGCTAAATGCCAAAAAGTGCATTGTCATCCCCTTTGGTAAAATCTCTGTACCCATAAACTACCACATAGGAGGCAGTCTACTTAACGCTGAATGGTGATAAGAGACCTGGGGACCCAGGTGGACAGTAATCTCTCCTTTGCTAATCACATCGCCACAGTAGTCAGGAAATCCTTCGGTGTGGCACACCTCATCACAAAAGGGTTCTCATCTAGGAAAAAAGAGGTCATTGTTCCCCTCTACTCGACACTCATTAGACCCATTGTAGAGTACAATGCCCCTTTTGGAATGTACCTCACAAAACATCTGCAGCAGCTGGAAAGGCCACAGAAGTACCTCACAAAGAGGATTACCGGCCTCAAACAGATGCCCTACACTGACTGTCTCAAAAAACTCCAGCTTTACTCCGTAGCATATCGCCTACACTGAGGTGATCTCTTCCTAATATATAAAGCTATGTCAAACCCAGACCTGTTGGACATGTTACACCTAATGAAATCCCAGTCCCTACGAGCTGCACGCTCTAGGGACCTAAAGCTTGTTACCACAATAAACAGGACATGCTGGAGGGATAGATTCCTGTCCCAGAGACTTCCCATACTCTGGAACAAGCTACCCATGTATGTCAAGCAAAGTTCCTAGCTAGCACTTTTCAAGAAAAATCTTGACAAGTGGATGGGAAATAGGAAATACACCCTGGAGATCACTTCTATGGCTCTGCTCGACAGGGGCACAGGGCAATAACTTTCTTGGGTGGCGTAAGCCAGGGAACCTTGCTGGCTAGGCTTATTTAGGCCCTTGGGCCAATAGCCTAGTCCCTACCTATGCGCTGTTCTATTAAATGCATTAAAGTATTAAGGCTGATGGGGAGGGTTACTATCTCTTAATTCACTTCCCATAATTTCAGACTTTATTTTTCAGTGCACCGTTTGTCATTGTACCTTTAAATTTTGCATTTCTATCAGCAAAAAATGCTTAATTACTCTTATGATTAATTTCTTGCAATGCAAACAGCTTGTTTCCATAAAAAGGTAGTCAGCAATGAGAAAAAAAAAAACAGCTAACAACTTATAGATGTGTGAAAGGAATCCTTGTAAATTTTATTCAGAACAGAATGTATAGAATTCTGCTAGCTAACTGCCTTCTGCTGGAGACTTCCTTTCATACACTGAGAACATTTTGCTAATGTGAAAAAAACAATATAATATGTAGATGCATGAAGATTAGCATTGCTTATGTTCATCATTATGCCTTATTTGTAAGCCTATTTGCTTACAAAAATGTGTTTATAGCTTTAGACAAGGATAGCAGTTTAGACACCCACCCTTGTACAAACAAAAAAAATTGTATTTATTCTACATACAATATAATCGGTACACTTTTATTCCCTACTGCCACCCCAAGATCACAACATTATATTTACTTAAACTTGCTTTTATCTAGCCTTTCTTCTATTGATATAATGTAAAGCCTGTATTTCATGCAACTCAAAAAATGTACTTGTTTGCTTTAATATTTTTAGCACATACAACAGTCACTGAAAAGACCCCCCCTCCACATTTAACATACTCCTGACTGCACAGTCTACACAATTACAAATTGTCCCTTTGCATTCCCTGATGTGGTATAAATTTGCTTCTCTTCTGCCTGGCGCACAGTGAATAATCATTTTCTGCAAACACTCTGCCGTCTCCAATTTTTAATACCTTTCCATTCTGCAACAGTTTTGCAAGATCAACTCTCTCTGCTGGTATGATTGCATCTTTACTAGAATAGGTCTTGGCTGTTTTCTCATGGCTAGGTTTGAAGCACAAACTCAATGTGCTATTTCAATAAACAAATCATGCTGTGGGACGCCAGTCCATTTGCTTATTTGTGCTTTCATAAAATTAATGCAGCCTGTTCTTTCAAGTTTCTCTGGTGCAGAAGAAAATCTCAAGTTTTCTCTGAGTGTTCTGCCTTTTAACTCTAGTATTTCAAGAAACAATTGATGTTCATCATGCTATACTGCTGCAGTCATCACACTTGGGTTATCCTGTCATCAGGCGGTCCTGCAGTTGGCCGAATCCCAAAGTCTTGGTCCGGCGTCGGTTGTCGTCACCTCTTCCCTGATGCCAGTGCGACAGGGGTATAAAAGAGACAGCCAACGCCATTTTCTTCAGTCTTTCTTGCCGCGCAGTGCCCGAAGCAGAAGCAGTTCACAAGTGCCGGTCGGCCAGCTCGAATCTCAGCCAGCTCAGCCAGAATCGAGTTTCAGCCTGAAGTCTTCTCTAAAGCTAAGTACCCCATTGGGGAAACTTTTCTTGCCTCAGACCGATGTCAGACAAAGTTAATAATTGTATTTCTTGTGGGAAGCAAATACCTCATAAGGATTTTCATTCTTATTGTATTCCTTGCCTAGGCCCAGACCACAATGTCTCTAGTTGTCGGTTTTGTGCTAGGTTCAACAAACGTACAATAAAGCATCTGGCAGAATTCGCCCAGCATTATTTTGGCAGAAAATTTAACTATAGCATGCCGTCGGAGTAACCGACATCAGCAATGATTAAAAAACACAAAGATGAGGACCGGCAGCCAAGGCCAAGACCAGATACCGAGGCCTCAGCAAGGCCTGACGCCAGTTCTCCGGTTTTCAGCGAGGCGCCTTCGCAGCCCCTGACTACCGCTGATTCAGAATTTCTGATGGCATCTCAAACCAAAACCGTTGGGTCTCAGGATCTGGTTCCACCTCACTCCTCGGACGCCAGCCCTGACGGGGATCCGGAAACTTTGAATAGACCTTCGGTCTCAGAGGGTGTTTTCAAACCGACAGCTGCCTCTGCCAAGCCTTATGCTAAGCTCAAAGTCCCCTTGAAAGTTAGAAAACCGGGGCCACCCCCCCCCCCCACAGTCCCCTATGCCTAAAAAACAGATGCTTAAGATGGCCGAGGATTTAATTACCCTTATCAGGGGATCACAACCCCCTCCTGACAAAAGGCCTAGACTGGAGGAAGATTATCCTTCCTCTGACCAAACATCCATTTCCTCAGGCAACTCTGATGACCAGGATTACTCCTTCCCTCCTTATGAAGACTCAGATGCTGAAGAGTCCATTCCCTTTGTCTCCCCCCCTGAAGACTACTCTTTTGGGGAAACACTTCCACTGGGAAGGCCAAGATTACTCTGACTCCAAGAAAAGACTCTGTGAGTTTCTTCTTCTTCCACAGCATAGACCCCTGGCAATTCCTCCAGTTTTAGACATTTTGGATGATGTTTTCTCTGAATCCAGTTTAAACCCAGATTCCTTACCTCCAGCTCCAGCTAAACCAGACAGACAGTACCGAGTTCCTGATACTCATAAGTTTCTATACAATAGCCCTAATGCAGACCCTGAGACCATTTCCCAGGGTCCCAAAGGGGTTAAGGCCTCTACTGCTAAGAATCCACTCCCTTCTGAAAGAGATTCCAGAGCATTAGAAAGATGGGGAAAGAAAGTGTATACTTCTGCCACTTTGGCCATGATGGCATTAAACTGCCAATTCCACATGCTAAAATACCAACAGTATTTGATTACACAGTTAAAGCAGAAGCTGATCCCTCAGACAGATCAACTAGATTTGAAAGAGATACAGGATTTGCTGCATGCAGCAGAACAAGTAGGAAAACATACCTTACAGTGTGGTTTTGATTCATTGGAAGCCTCATGTAGAGCAGCTGTCACAGGGTCTGTCATACGTAGGCATGCTTGGCTTAAAGAACAAGCCTTACCAGAACATGTCAAAGCAAAGTTATTGGATGCCCCATTGCAGAAAGATGTGTTGTTTGGTGTCAAAGCAGAGGAAGTTTTGAAGAAAAGGCAAAATCTATGCAAACAGTTAAAGATTTTTTACAGGTACAACCTCCTCGTTTCAGCAGAAACTGGCCATCAAAAAACTAGTCCTTTCCTGCATCAGACAGACCCCAAAGAGGTAGGTACAGGCGCCCAAGGGGCAGAGGCCAGCCACAAAGTTCTTTCAGGCCTAGACAATGGCATACAGCAACTCAAAGAGGTGGAGACGAAAGATCTCAACCTTTCAGGAAACAAACACAATGACTTCCCTCTTCGCCTGCCAAGCAAAATTGCCCTGGCAGCACCTTTGGGAGGGAAACTGGCTCTATTTCCACAAAATTGGTGCATCATAACAAAGGACAAATGGATTCTGGACATTATTACCCGAGGCTACAGATTTCATTTCCACACTTTACCTTGGATGAGGCATGCCAAATGTGCCTCCAAACCAATGGGCAGAGGCTCAAGCACAAATTTCAGCTCTCATGGATATGAAAGCAATTCAAAAGGTACCTACAAAAGAACAAGGTCAAGGTTTTTACTCAAGACTGTTTCTAGTCCCAAGAAAGGACAAAGCCTGGAGGCCCATCTTAGACCTCTCAATTCTGAACACATACCTGGAGGTACCCAAATTCAAAATGCTCACTCTACAGCAGCTCCTTCCCATGCTGGGCAAGGAGTCTTGGCTGGTAACGTTGGACCTCAAAGAGGCATACCTGCATGTCCCTATCAGACAAGATTGCAGAAGATACATCAGATTTTTGGCAGGTACAACGCATTATCAATTCTCTGCACTGCCCTTTGGCTTATCTACTGTGCCCAGAGTATTTACGAAATGCCTGGCATCAGTAATTGCATATTGCAGACTACGAGGAATACAAATTTACCCATATCTGGACGACTGCCTGATCCAAGCGGACAGCAAGGACATTCTATTACAGCATCTGGCTTTTGTAACACAGCTGCTCAGTTGCCTAGGGTACACAGTAAACAAAAAGAAGTCAAAACTAATACCCTCGCAACAAATAATATTCCTGGGTGCCAGCTTAAATACAACGGCCTAGATGGCTTACCTCACGCCAGACAAACAAAAGCAATTGACTCAATACTTCAAAAAGATAGCAACTTTTACCCAGCTCACTGCAACGAAAATCCTGCAGGCATTGGGGTTCATGGCATCATGCATTCAACTAATCCCATATGCAAAGCTGCATATGAGAAAATTACAATGGTACCTGAAAAGTGTATGGTCTCAACACAGGCACAGCCTTGAAACAAATATACCTATCATTCCCTGCCTTCAAAAAGAGTTCCTATGGTGGGCTCAAGCATGTCAAACAAACAAGGGTCTTCCTTTCGTCTTACCGCCAGCAAACCAAACCATGACAACAGATTCTTCAGACTACGCCTGGGGAGCACACATGGCAGGACAGTGCATACAGGGAAAATGGTTTGCAAAACAAATGCATCTTCACATCAACCAAAAGGAGATGCTAGCTGTGCAAAATGCCCTGACAGCCTTCAAGGACCTCTTGCATCCAGGACAACTTCTAATAAGGACAGACAACACCACAGTTATGTGGTACATAAACAAACAGGGAGGAACACACTCCTACCCTTTATGCAGACAGGCTATGACCTTATGGAACACAGCTTTGACCTACCAAGTACAACTACAAGCACAATTCCTGCCAGGAAAGGAAAACATATTGGCAGACAAATTAAGCAGAAACATGGCAGAACCCCACGAGTGGAGACTACATCCACAAGTATTTTCAATGATAATTCAAAGATGAGGATGTCCAGACATAGATCTATTTGCATGCCCAACAATTGCCAAGTACAAAAATTCTGCACAAGGACTTATCACTCCCTAGCCTGGAAAGTGGACGCTGTATCATTCATTTGGACAAGACTGACAGTCTATGCCTTCCCTCCACTACCTCTATGGACCAAGGTATTATTGAAGGTCAGATCAGAGAGACCACAAATGATCCTCATTGCTCTGGACTGGCCACGCCAGCACTGGTACCCATTACTAAGGAACTTGGCTCACAGCCCTCCATGGATCTTGCCTCAATTCCCACTACTGTTGACTCAGAAAAACTATCAAACCCGTCACAGCCAGCTCAGAACTTTAAATTTAGCTGCATGGAGAATTCCTTAAATTATCAAGCAACACTTCTCTCAAAGGATGTCCTGAATGTAATTATGGAGGCCAGGAGGCCCAGCACCAGGAAGACTTACTCAGACAAATGGAAAAGATTTTGTGCATGGCACCAGGCTAAAGTTCAAAATCCTTGGATTCCAAACATTCCTCACATACTGCAATACCTAACTGAGATGCTACACAAAGGCCTTTCCTTCTCCTCCATTAAGATCCATGCTTCAGCCATTTCAGCTCAATATAATACGGATCCCCCAGTTTTCTCACACCCTTTACTTAGACAGTTCCTCAGAGGGGCTAAGAATATAAGACCCCCCAGAAAACCACCAACACCAACTTGGGACCTGAACTTCGTTTTAGAAAAGTTAACACTACCTCCTTTCTAACCAGCATTCTCAGCAGGACTACAACACTTGTCTTGGAAAACAGCCTTGTTACTGGCTATTACCTCAGCACGCAGGGTCTGAGAACTACAAGCATTTATAGCAGTGGAACCTTTCATCATTTTACATCAGGACAGAGTCTCTTTACGAACTAACCCTACCTTCATTCCCAAGGTAGTATCCAGTGTGGCTTTGAATCAGACCATTCATTTACCCACCTTTTATCCTAACCCACAGAATAAAGGAGAAAGGCTTCTTCACTCTTTGGACATTCACAGACAGCTACGTTACTATTTAGATAAGACAAAGAACTTCAGAAAAACTGACCAACTCTTTGTGTCATATGCTGCAGGTTCACAAGGAAAGGCTATTTTAAAACAGACCATCTCCAAATGGATAGCACATTTTATCCGCTTTTGCTACTCGCACCATGGGAAGGCAGTGCCTGTCAATATTAGATCCCATTCTACCAGGGCTACTGCAACCTCAGCAGCCTTTCTCAGATAGGTTCCAACCAAAGACATTCTGGAGGCAGCTACTTGGGGTTCAGTGCACACCTTTATCAAGCACTACAACCTTCCATTATACTCAAAAACCAGGGCTGGTTTTGCCACTGCAGTTCTGCAGGGCATCTTAGCATCACCTAACCCAGTTTAGTACCAGCCACCCTTCCATAGCTTTGGGATTCTACCCAAGTGTGATGACTGCAGCAGTATAGCATGATGAACATAGTACAGTTTTGTACCTACCATAAATGTAGATGTTCGAGTGGTTATACTGCTGCAGTCCAGGTTACCCTCCCTCCATCCCCTCTACATACTAGGGTGTTAGTTACAACTCCATGTACTTCAATCTATTGGATGCATGTCTATATGGTGTATTTGCTAACTGCTAGTACTATTGCTTATCTACTAAGGTATTGTTGCATAGCTATTGTATTGCCTTCCTACTTAGGAGCACCTGACATCTGGGGCAAGAAAAACTGGAGAAAAATGTCTCTTTTATACCCCTGTCGCACTGACGTCAGGGAAGAGGCAACGACAACCGATGCCGGACCAAGACTTTGGGATTCGGCCAACTGCGGGGACCGCCTGACGACAGGATAACCCAAGTGTGATGACTGCAGCAGTATAACCACTCGAACATCTACATTTATGGTAGGTACAAAACTGTACTTTCTTGAGAAGCCTTTTCTTAATTTCAGCATCTGATTTTTACATTTTTATTAGTTCTTCTGAATAGCTAGTTAGAGCATCTTAAGTTTTGTGCAACCTTTTGTTGAGCTGATGTATCCCTTCAGTGATTCATTTATTTTAATCACCTCTAAGTGCTTTTATTTTTTTCCTCTAAATTATTGTAAGCTGTTTCTTGAACTGCTTTTTCCTGAATTGTTGCACAATCCTTCCCAGCCAGTGTACTTACTAGCCATTAAGTGAATTTTACCCAAAATAGTTTCAGCGGCACTCCTTTTTCTCAGGTTTTTTTCACACTGGGTGAGCTGAAGTTAAGCAGTTAAACAGTGGGCAGCCAACTTGGAAGTCCTGAGTTCCTTGGCTTTTTTAAACTGCCTCCCATAGCTACTTGCCACAGCATCATTTTAGCTTTTATTACTTTATTATGCAATTCCTGCACAAACACACCCAAATACACTGTATTTGGGTGTGTTTGTGCAGGAATTGCATAATAAACTACATTTTCCTTTAGTACTCTCCCTTTATTGGACTTCCTCAGCAATTTTTTTGTGGTTTTTAGTTTGGGTTTTCGCTGTCATCTCCTTTTCTTAGCTTTTATTACTTCCCTTTTAAATTGTATTTTGTGATTCAGCTTAAAGGTGAGTTTAATCCTAGTATTTTCTTCAGAGCTGTCTTCCTGTGAAGTTCATCCATTTTGCAGACCGGTACAGTTTTCCACAGCAGTCTCATTCATTTTTTACTGTTCATTCTTCCCGCTTGGTTGTTATTTCAAAGGAACATCTTTAAATGAGCAGGATGGACCAGTCTTTCTTTTGTTCTTTTTAGGTACTCTGAACAACAGAATTCAATGACTTTTAGAAATGCTCCAAATAGTTTTCAGTCAATATATCTGTAGTGGTTTCACTGAAAATTTACACTTTTACTAGTCATTTTGTTACTATCCATTGATTGTTTTTTTTTTTTTGTCATTTATCTACATTTTTTTTTATTGAAGAATGCTAATTTCCCTGAATATACTTCCCTTGCGTTCATGTAACTCACCACAGAATTGCATGTTTTGTAAGACCGTTTCCTATGTTCTCTCCATCATTTCTTCTGTCCCCCATACAGCCCATTCCTTCCACTTTAGACAGTATCTGATTACTGGAGGCCATCACCCAATCAGTTAAGTTTTTTCCTGTTCCTATCATTCTCCATTGCATGGCAGCTTGCTGAAGGCATTCCACAGTGCTAGTCTTGTATGGATACATGCATACTTCCATGCATGTATCAGTTTCTAGCAGTAGTACATCTCTTTGCTGCCTGGAGGACCCATGTTTCCAAACTTCATGCTTCTTTGCTGTGGGACCTTGTCTCCATTAGGTGTCAGTGCTGAAGCAGATCAAGCTGCCATCCATCCCCGCAGAATAAGCAAAACAGTAATTAACACTTATTTTTATCTCTACCCTGTCAGCTTTCCCACTGTCTTAGAATCTGTCTTATGTAATCTTAGTTTCATTTACTTCATCTCTGTACTCAACAGAGCCAGTAGATTGTCTGTACGTTGTTTTAATCAAACTATTTGTACTCTAGAAAGTGATCCAGTAACATGTAGAAACAAAAGAGGATGACAGTCTTTGTTGCAAGAGTGATGCCTCCCTTGGAGGAAGAACACCAGAAGTACCTAAAAAAAGAACTCCTATGACTCCAAAACCGACAGAGGTGAGATTTCATGTCTACTTTTGTGACCCATAAGTGACAATTTAAAGGGTCCATCACACCATTCTTTGTCAGTGATTGAGTTAAATGAGTGAGCAGCCCAGTCAACATGGCAACTAACTTGCATTTGTCAGGAGAACAATGTATTAAGATGAATGGGGCACTGCTGAATACATCAAATGTGAGCTTCTCTTCTGGTCAGACCCCCATGTCCCCCATTAGAGCAAGGAGACTATAGGAGCTTTTTATCAGTTTTCTCATAGAAAGATAGTACTCCTCCTCCAGGGATCTCTCATATTGTCTCTTGATGAAATAGCTGGAGGGCTGATTAACAGTAAGTGCTGGATATTTTGAAAGTAGATGGAGAGAGAGAGAGAATGTGACAGACAAGCTTGGGAGTTTACCAGAACCCCCCTCAGCTTATCTAAAGTCTGTTTCAGCTGCTCACTGTATAGAAGGAGGTATTATGCTCTTTGACAAATCTGGGAGCTTACCAGAACCCCCTCTCAGCTTATCTAAAGTCTGTTTCAGCTGCTCACTGTATAGAAGGAGGTATTATGCTCTTTGACAAGTCTGGGAGATTATCAGAGCCCCCTCTCAGCTTATCTAAAGTCTGTTTCAGCTGCTCACTGTATAGAAGGAGGTATCATGCACTTTGACAAGTCTGGGAGCTTACCAGAACCCTCTCTCAGCTGCTCACTTTAATGATGCTCTCTAACATTCGGAAACCTATATGGGAAGTTGTAGACTGTTCTAACAACTTACTTTCTTAGTTAGAACCTTGTAGAAAAGGCTTACTTTTTGAATATGAAATTAGAGATTACTTCCAAAGAAAACGTATTCCGGTCCCTAGATAATAAGAGCATCTATTCTGAGAATGTAGTTAATTCAGTACAAAGTTTATTTACTGCTTTAATATTTATGCAAGGGGATAGATGCACTGAGTAACAGCTGCTCTGAATGCATTAGGATCTTTTTGTGTCTGCTAGCCTATCAGATTAATCAGAAAGTAAGTTATCTATTTGCTTTTATTTTACTTAACCATGTAGCTGAATGCTGCATATGTATGCTTAACTGAAAATCTGAATAGACATGATTGCAGCAAGCAAAGTATTTATTGTATTTTATGTATGATAAATCCGTCTGACCTAAGGGCCTTTTAGAGGAGGCACATGAGTTATTGCATATGTACATACAAGTATTTAACACATTTGCTTGCCAGACAGGTTACAAATATTGAATGGTCATGCAGCTGAGCAGAGCTTTATTTCATCTCATCTGCAAGGTAACTTTTTTTTTTGTAAGAATAGATTGATATATTCTGTAAATAATAATCTTTTAGCCAGCCCAGCTGTTACTACACTATTAAAAATCATATAATAATCTGCTCCTTATCATACACAAACCAAAACAAAAAATCACCAGGACACTCCCTATACTCAAATACTGTAGCAAAAACCTGGAACTTGGACATCTCCCAACCTCCAGATATTCAAAACGTCTTTAAAAACATTGCAAATTAATTCCTGGTTCTGCTCATGCTCCACACCAGGTTTGTCATGTCCTATAAACCACCAATTCCACCAACACACTGCAGAGGGGAAAAGTGAAAAATCCAGTGGAAGTTTAGCTTCACTTCGCACAGTCCTAATAACAAACATAAATAAATAAATAAATAAAAAATAAATAAATAAGAAAAGACTTTCAAGAGAACATGCCACAGTGAAGTGTAGATATATAGAGAGAACCAGTCAGGAATCCTACCAGGTCATTTGCGATACCGTGTATGGAACCAAAGGTAGCATATATGCTGTCATTCATAAAATATTCCAGTAATATTGTTTTGTGTGTAGTTTGACTTGAACTGTAGAAAAGAAGAAAAAAACTACTGGGTGAAGTTGGTGTAGTGAGAAAATGTTAGCATTTAAAAATGTTAGCATTTAAAAAATAAGATTTATGAGAGCTGCAAGTGTAATATGTCAGATGCATTGATTTTTTTAAATCTCTTCTCCATTTGCTGTTTTTCTTTGATAAGGTGTCAGTATGCAGTGGAAGGTTGGAGAGTATTCAGTGGGGAGATGGGAGGGCTGAATCTTTGCTGTTTGAGCATGCTTTAATTCTCTTGGCCTCAAGTGACTGTGGTGTCTGGCATGAAGTGGAGCTGTTCACTGCTAATTGAGAAATGGCAGGGATAAAAAATATATAAATAATACGTCTAAATCTGAGTTCATGATTGCTTTCCAGAAAAGTTTTGGATGGTGTCTGGGCATTGTCTAAATGGGGCAAGTAATTAGAGAGGAAAGGGGTATGGGGTGGGATGAGGCCACACACAAAAATGGACTGCGGGTCTCTGCCTGGGAATGATAACAAGAGTATAGACAGAGAGAAAGGGACAAGTGATCAGCTGTGGTAGAGTTTTTCATGGAGTCTAGAACAGAAACTGTTGTTAAAATGTAGACAATTAGTGTAGCATATAAAATGTTGCATGAGAAATAAAAGAAGCAGTCAAAGGAAGTTAGAAAAGCTTGGGAAGGCAGTTTACAAAGGAATAATGGGAAGGCATGCTTATGGCTCCCAAGTATGCAGCAAAGTCTAGGTTTAAGATTTTTGCCTTAAAGTGTTTGCATGGGCATTTTTGTACACCAAGCAGATTTCATAGATTTTTATCAGATGAAGTGCAAATATTGGAAGTGTTGAAATAAGAGACGTAAGTGGGAACATGTTTTCTGAGGTATAGCAAGATGGCAGATACTAAAATTTCACTGTAGAGTACTTTGTCATAGATTCAGTGGTAAGTACTAGGCTAGCTGCCCTTGTGCATCATTTTAAGCCTAGCCAATTCCAATTTTTGTGCTCTAAATAGCCTATCCCTGTCTTTTTGCAAGTTTTTTTTTTTTTTTTTTTTTTGCAGTTTGGACCATTGCACAAGGCTTGATCCTTTATCTATGCAGATTTGCTGAGCTGCTGTAGTTTAGTCTTGAATTTAAAAAAAAAAAATCTTGAGTCAGCATCTTGAAAATTACAACTGCTAAAAGACTACTAAAAACCTACAAATGACTAAATTACTGATATTCACTAGTGCGTTGTAATTTTGTTTACTTAAATAAAAGGTTTCATCTGAAAGTGGGGAAGGCAGCGAGCCCAGTAGACAAGCCCTGTAGACATGGGTGTGAAAGTAATAGACTGACTAAGCTCTAACTTTTTTTGGCATATTATAGTAGTTTAGATTTTTTGTGCATCACTAAGTTGGTGTTATGCTTCAAGATATACTTTTATTGTAATAGCGTAATGTATAGGTCAATTGCTTTACTATATTCATACCTCTTGACTGAATCATAACACAATCACAACGTCATGGTAATCTTCTGTTGTTAACTTTAGCTAAATTGAAATTGTTTTATTACAGTGTGTGAACACCTAGTTTAATAACTTGCTCATGTTATGCTAATTGTAACATCAACAACTTCTGTTGTACTGTATATCATTTTTGATTTCATATTATGAAAAATTTAATAAAAAAATTTTTGAAAAAAAATATGTTTATGGTATGTTGCAATAAGTCCACTAGATCCTCAAGGATAAGCTGGATGGTAGGGTTGGAGTAGGCATGAGATTGGATGGGGGGGAAGTAACAATAAAGGATGGGATAGTAAAAAATAAGAAGGACATTGAGTGACATTGCTGTAGAGTAGTCTGGGAGAATATGTCAGACGGTAGTCCAAGCATATTAGGTTGGCTGAGCAATAGATATTGGGTGAGGTTTAGAAGACAATGTGAGGATGAGGAGATACAGTAACATTTCCTCTGCGCAGTTAGGTAGGATCTTGCTGTTTGTATCAAGCTGCAAAGAGAACTGACTTGTTTAAATGCAGGATGGATATATTTCATACTTTTTTGGAAACTACATATAAAACGTCTGTTGATGAGCACTGGGTACAACTTGTTAGCTTCTTTTTGAGGACTGGAGTTTGCTAAGTTGGTTATGCTTCTTAGAGACAGCTTAAGACAGACTTTTTAATGGGACATAGAAGGAGCAGAATGCTACTTATAAGTGAGTGCTACAGACGTGAGTAATGGTTGTTGATCTGACCCACTGAAGGCTGTAAATGTAGCACTGTGTTGGGTCCAAGAAGAAAGACTGACTGTAAACGTTGCACTTTTGTTAAACATGTGATTGTGCTTGGAAAAGTAAGATGACTAGTGCTTAGTCAGAAGACTTGGCACTAGGTAAGAGTAAGGAAGAATTTAGCTTGGTGACTTGGGCATGATTAGTGAGAAAAGGTTAAATCTGTATAGTAATCTGAAGTTTTGCCATCTAGTATGGCAGATTAATATTACTATCATGGATATCACCCTTTAGTTCCTAAATGAGGGTTATACTTGGGGCAGTGCTGCCAATGCAGGATGGATGAACTGGCACCAGCCATGACTTGAACTAAAGTTATCAGTGCCATAGTCAGGTTTTTATTCATCTGCACCTTGGAGGTGGCTGTCTATTACCCTTTTTCTACCTGTCTGGTACCTTGTTTAATATATCTGTGGATTACTTTTCCATCACCCATTCCAGTAGTCCCAGCTACTATACAGCTCTGAGTGTGAAACAAACACTTTTACATATCCATGGATTAGCTAGTCTCTATATGTTGTATCCCCTTCTGTCCCCATCATTTGTATTCAAAATGATGGTCTTACATCTCCTTGATGTGATAGTGTGGAGCAGTCTCATCTCCCTTCTGTTTCTTCTATGATAAGAGCTCTAATTTTTCTAGCCTGTGGTCATGCTTCTACTTTCCGCTCCACAGATCTTTCTGGATCCTTTCCTGGTTTCCCTTCCAGCAGTCTGATGTCCATTTCCTTATATGGACTCAAGAACTGCACTCAGTAATTAAGATGTAATGTGACCAAGACCCTGTAGAATAGAAACATTACCTGTTTGCTTCCAGAACCTAAGACTCTATTCCTCTAAGGTTACACTCCTGCATTTTGCATGCTGCTGCAATTGCCATCCAGTATGCTCCCAACAGTCCAAGTCAGGAGTGATCAATACTCCAGGATCCTTTTCCTGTCATTTTGCCATCAGTTCCAGTCAGCCCATCCTCCCTCTGCTGACTGTTCTCACTGGGTCATTTGTTTATATTGAATCTCAACTGCCATTTTTCTACCCACATGTTTAGCCTTTCCAAATATTTTGCTAGACTGTCTCACTACTGTAACAATCTGTTTCCCTTACATATATGTCTGAGACATGTACACTGTCGCTGGAGAATATTGGCTGAGGGTACTCCACTAGCAATTTATCCTATTACCTGACACCACAACTTGTGTCCTACCATTCAGTCATGCAGCTGTCTAGTTCCTTCATATTGATCCTATACCCAAATTTGCACTTAACCTGTTAGACACCTTGTTGATGTCCAGGTAGGCTGCGTCTACTGGAACATCCGTCTCAGTTTCACCCGTAAGCCAGTCATAAAACTGGTTCAGGTTTAACTGAGAGTTCCATAAGGCCATAAACCCACAATATTTACTGTCCTAGAGATCGTTGTCCTGTGGAAATGCTATCAGCATTCTTCTCAGTATTTTTTCCATAACTTTCCTTGCCACTCTTGTTAACTAACATGTCTGTAGTACCCCAATTTCCTTCTGCTTCCCCCATGTCTACGGGTACAACAGTTGTTCTGCAGTCCTCTGGCACTAATGCACTAATCAATAATTTGTTGAGAATTCTGTTTCTCAGGGGATCCAGTAACATGCTGGCCGGATTTCTGCAGACTTTGGGAGAGAGCTCATCTAGTTGTTGTGCATAATCCTCGCTAAGTGTATTTTATTGTGAGCTTACTCAAGGTCTACCCTAGTTTACTATTGTTCCCATTCTGCCTTACCACCCATCTACTGCAGTTTCTTTCTTTTGCTTTCCCTTGTGAAGATTCTTCCAGCCCTTATGCTTTTCCCCCTATCTTCTGGGATCCTGATACCTGTCTGGTCACCATGACCAGTTCTCTCTCCCTTGTTTTTCTACTACTTACCCTGAACAATTTTGCTTCCATTTTTGATCACATCTTAGTAATCTTTATTGCCTTTTTGCTGAACTTTGTGTCCTGTATTGAGCTTCCTCTAGATCCCATCGCCTCCTTTGGAAGTCTTGCAAACCCTGTCTTTTGTCCTAATTCCTAGTCTCACTTTACTTTGCAGCCATTTGACCACTTTCTATCTTTTTACTCCTTCCTCACTGACACAAAAGGAAATATTGCCAGCCCGGCTATCTGAAATTTTGTAAATAATCATGTCATTTGTGAATATCAACATGATTCATATGCTTGTCTTACAAATGTATTAGAACTCTATGTTCTGTGTATATTAAACTGCTGGCACAGAAGTGTGTATTAAACAGGGTTTTTACAGTACTGAGCCTAGATGTGCGACCACAGTGTACCCTGCTGGATTAGAACAGAAATGTATATAAAGTATTGTACCTGTGTAAATGTATTTGTTTCAACAGTGGGAACTAGAACATAGAGGGTTAACTTGCAAAACATCAAGAAATTAGTTGAAATTAAATTATTTTATGATTGTGCTATAAAAGCTAGTTTCAATGCAGCAAGAAGACAGGATGTCTAGAACTAGGGTGTCTTCTGCATTGTTTTGCAAGTGTTTTATTGTATATGTTGCAAAGATCTGGGAAATATGTATTTTTCACAGGGAGATGCTAAAATGCTGGCAGTTTCTAGCAATAGGGGTTTCACCTGGAATAGTCAGATGACAAAAGTGATGTCATCCTGCAAGTATCTCAGCAGCAATATTTGAGATATTAATTTATGAACTCTCTGCGGGAGATGAGGGCATTTTGTATCTTGTCTTTAACCTGGAAACATCCACTCACACTTCTGCCTGCTTGTTGTTCTGTAAGTATTATGGCATAGTAACTCTTTTAGATTAAGATAGGAATATAATAAAGTATAGCTTAGATGTTTTCTTTATTTATTTGAGTCTGTCCTGCAATGTTGTTTTAAATATTTCCTGTGATTTTGAACTCTGATGTAAGTCATTACTTACTGAGTATTGTCTTGTTCTTTTATTATTTATTAAATATGTTTAAACCTATCATTGTGGCCGATATCCGAGAGACATATTTATCTTCTTAGAGTACTTGCAGATCTGTTTAGTGACACTGTGGGCCACTCCTAATACCCTTGTTTCTTGGTCAAACTACCATTTGGATTAATAGTAACATTACACAGTAAGATTGAAAACCCTTTGCTAAGGGCCTTAAAGTAGCAGATAAGGAACTGGCTGTTGGCAGAGAAAACTACCATCTGATGTTGTTAATCTTCGTTCATTCCTTACTGATGGGTTATTGGTTCCGTCCTTATACCAAGTTCGCGTCAGCCAAAAATTCTCGAGCCAAGATCCTACCCATAATGCTCTGCTCCCTGTTACCTCAGATCTCGTTTGCTGCATTGCTCTGCAGCCATATCAAGCCACTCTCTCTCAGCTAAGTGAATAATTTTTTGAAGATTCTCTATTGCTAGTGTTTAACAAGTTTTCAGTCAGTTACTGTCTCTATACTCCTACCCTATCGTAACTTTAAGACTCTCCCTGTAATTTTTCCCCTTTATTACCTTTTTCTTACCTTTGAGGTAATTCTTCATTACCATTGTTGGTAGTCCTACTTTTCTCCCTTTCTTACCCATCTGGGTAGCTTTCTTAACTTCTTGGTATTATCGTTCTTCTCCCTTCTTTTCATCATGTCGGATAAGAAAAGTAGGTTTGGTTTCAAACAGTGTACGGAATGTGGACATAAGTTACTACTTTCTAATGGACATGATTTATGTGTCTATTGCTTGAATGTCTCCCACTTTCAGTGAACCCCCCCCCCCCCCATGTGGGATTTGTAGACATTTTTTGACCAGGACTCTCAAAGAATGGAAGAATAAATTAATCCTGAAAGGCCTCCTAAAAACCCATTTCTGTGAGGCTATCTCTGGGTCAGAGGGCTCACCCCCTACAGCTAAACCCCTTAAGAGGTGTTGTTCATCTTCCTCTTTGAGATCACTCACTTCATCTCCCTCTGGAGATCGCAAGGAGTCGACTCACAAAAAGGTAAAAATTTCGAGCCCAGAGCTGCCATCTCTGGTCCTTTCGGCCCCAGCCTCGGCACCGCCCCAGTTGATTCTTACTCCAGCTATGTCCTCCTTATTGCCACTGGCACCGGAGTTCTTGGTGCAGACACTTACAGCTCTGACAGTTTCGTCACAGGCTTTATTGATTCTGTCTTTACAGGTACAGTCTCCTTCAGCAGTGTTGGTGCAGACTCCTTTGGCTACATCCTTGCCGATGCTGTCAGCCTCCGGGATACTGTCCTCTACGGTGCAGACACCTTTGGCACCAACATACTGTTTGGTGCAGTCTTTTCCGGCACCATCGTTACCGGAGCAGACACCTTCCTCGACGGCACCATATTCATCGGTGCAGACATTTACCACACCACCCTTTATGGTGCAGATATCCTCGACTTGTGTGGTGCTGACTTTGTTGGCGCAGATTACCTCAACACCATTCTCCTCGGTGCAGATGCCATCAGTTCTGGGCTCTGCACCACATGATCTAGCAAGGACTAAGTATTCTCCTTCCTTGGGTCCTTTTGTGGGAAGCCAATATAGCCCTTTTGTAGAAAGGCCATAATCTACTTCAGTTTTCTCTATGAGATCCACCAGAAGCCTCTCAGAACAAGATATGTTGCGGCTTGTTGACCAGTTGCTTGTGGCCAGGTGTCTCTCTCAACTGTGTAAAGCGGCGTTCCCTCTTCCAGGTGACCGTATTTCCCCACAGACTCCAACATACACTCCTCCTTCGACTTCCAGAGAAGCATCAAAGCCTCTTCCTCCAACAGCAGCTTCCATTCCTTCGACACCAACAGTGGACCTCACTTTGGAGCCGAAGTCATCCTTGTGGCCCTCGGTGCACTAGGCACCGGGATATTCTCAAGCTAGTGGCTGTGCCATGGGGGTAGGCATTCTTGGTTCCACGCCAATTTTTCTATGGCACCCTCCAGGAATCCTCCTTCTCCTCCTGCTCCCCTTATGCTCCACAGTCCTCTTGAGACTCCTGGTCTGGGGGTCGACTCATCGGAGCAGGGTGTGATCCCGGTTCTGAGGTTGTCATGCTCTGTACCAGGTTCCCATCCCACTTTGGGTGGTCCAGCCTTCCAGGCCATGGAGAGGGCACTTGCCTCCGCTGGCAAACCTTCCGTGTCGGAGTCCTCACCCCCCCTCTGTGCCGCAACCGTCGCAAGCCAAAACCACCGGGCACAAGGGTCTCGGGCTTCTCCTTGTCAGGACACCACCTTTTTTGCAGTCTTCCCCAGAGCTCCCCACTGAGGAAATGTTTGACCGAAGATGCGGACTTTGATGATGGGGAAAGGTCCCCATGATCACCCCCTGATGAGGTGTCCTCTGGTGACATCCTCGAGATCCTAGACAGAGGGGCGACTGGAAGTCCTCTAACCCTTCCTCAGAGGAATCCGTATTCCTGCAGGCCTTTTGTGCCCGGCCCGCTACCTCCTGGGTTACCCCACCGGCCGATGAGCTTGTCCAGTGTGAATGTAAGGCCCCTGACACTTTGAAAGCTATACCTCGGAGGCCTGACAAGATTTTATCCCCCCCACTGTTCATCCCCATTGATCAAAAGGTCTTCAAGTAGATGCCATGGTGGTGGTGGCTGCAACAAAAAAAGACTTGGCAGAAGAGAGACAAACTATCCATCTGTCCAGCAAGGAGTCCCAGGCGATAGACAGACTTGGGAAGGGTGTGTTTGCTTCAATGACATTTGCCGTAAGGTCCTTGAACTACTTAGTACACTTTACAAGGCTCCAGAGGGACCTTATCAACCAACTCTCTGAAATCTTGGCAGGGGCTGTTTCTGATGAGGTGTGCGACAACGTAGCTTCTCAGATAGCAACCCTAGAATCGATATCCAATTCTTCCATGCGCCTTATTTCACACACAACGGAAAGAGCAGCAGGCGCAGGTATCATCACGAGACGTCATGCCTGGATCCACCTTTGCGGCTTTGCCGACTCTTTTAAGGCTTCCTTTATGAACACCCACATCGAGGCTGCTTCATTGGCTGAAGGTTAAAGATATACTGGCAAGGTGCGAACAAGATGGCAAGACTCTGTCTGCCGTTGGTGTCTGACACTACACCCCTCAATGATTCTACACCAGAAATCAGAGGAGCGGGAAGATGTGGCACAGAAAATCATAGGGCTCTTTCCTTAATGATTCATGTGCCAAGTTCTTCCCTAGAGGCAGAGAAGGAAACTCCAATGGAAGATGCCCCTTTTGGGGCCAGGGAGGTCCGCGAAACTGGGGTTCCAGAAATTCTTTCTCTGGACAACCCTACCAGCGCTCCTGAAGCGTTGTCCGACTGCTCACCTCTGGAAGCGGTCAGGGGTCGTTTTTCCTTTTACCCCAATGCCTGGCGAACCATAACCACCGATTCTTGGGTACAGTAGATAGTATCCAGAGGCTATTGCATCCCCTTCCATCTCTGTCCCACCTCACCCAGAGACTTACCCGACATCCCACCCAGTCAATGGGAAGCTGTAACACACGAAATCCAAAATCTGCTACAAAAAAGTCATCCAAACAACCCCCGCTCCCCCCCGACCAGATAGGATCTGGTTTTTACTCAAGGTTCTTTTTAGTGCCAAAAAAGACATGGGGACTGGAGTACAATTCTGCATCTCAGCACACTGAACAAATTTGTAAAAACACAGAAATTCCGGATGGTCATGGTTCAGTCTATCCTTCCTCTTCTGGAGGAAGATGATTGGATGTGCTCTGTAGATCTTCAAGATGCATATTACCATATAAAAATGGACAAGCTCTCAAGAAGATACCTCCGCTTCCACATAGGAGCCAGTCACTACCAATTTCGAGCATTGCTCTTTGGTCTCTCTACAGCCCCAGAGTGTTCAAATGCATGGCAGTGGTCATCGCTCACCTGCGACTTCAAGGATTCCAAGCATTTCCATAGTTAGATGACTGGCTCCTTACCCCCCCCCACCAAGCTTCTACTGGAAGAAGCCGTAGACTACACTCTTCTCACAGCTGAACACGTGGGAATCACTATAAACTGGGAGAAGTCCAACACAACCCCAGCGCAATCTTTAGAATTCATCAGGGTTTTGTTGGACATGAGGAATTGCAAAGCATCTCTTCCTGATCACAGACTTCAAAGAATAAGACAACAGGTTCATCCACTAATCTGTCACCACAAATCCCCTGCTCAGTCCATACTCCAACTCTTGGGGTCAATGGCAGCCTCGATCACCATTGTTCCTCTGGCCGGATTCCACACGAGACTTCTCCAGTGGCTACTTTTCAGTGGTACCCTCTACAACATCCTTTGTTTTTTCAGATGAGTGTAACTCAGACATGCAAGCAAGATTTTCTCTGGTGGACATTTTGAAATCCCCAACAATGGTCTTGCCCCTTTAGCCAAAAGCCACGGTGACCACGGACACCTCCCTGATGGGGTTGGGGGGGCTATGTCAGGAAACCCGGTTCAAGGCACCTGGTCGGAAACAGAGGCCCATTTACATATCTATGTCCTGGAACTGAGAGCAGTGCTATAAGTGTTGCAAGCATTCCACTCGATCCTTCCATCAGGGACTATTGCGATCCAGTCAGACAACATGTCAGTGGTCTGGTACATCAACAAGCAAGGGGGCACCAGATCTTATCCATTATGCCGAGAGGCCTTGAGAATATGGCAATGGGTGATCGCTTTCAACCACTTTCTAATTGCAACGCACATTCCCAGGTGCTCCAAGATGATAGCAGACAAATTGAGCAGGTGCATTCTATAACCTCACGAGTGGTCCCTCAATCTTGTGATTGCAGCAAGAATTTACAACTGCTGGGGCCAGCCTTGCTGTGACCTATTCGCGTCCCCAATCAACTACAAGTGCAGCAACTATTTTGCCCTGATCCCCCCTCGGGGACAGTCACCGAGAGATACTCTAGTCCACGCTTGGCCCTATGGTCTGCTTTATGCTTATCCTTCTCTTCCTCTCATCTTCCAATTTCTGAAGAAAACATGGCATTTGAAGAGCAAAGTGATCCTCATTGCTCCATATTGGCCTCGACAAGTTTGGTTCCCCTTCCTCTGGACTCACCTGCTAGATGGACCATGGATTCTCAATCCATCCCCAACGTTGATCTCCCATCCGCAGGGTCTGACTCACCCCACTCTAACAAGCCTGAAGCTGACAGCTTGGTTTCTCCACTTCCAATGATTGCCAGGCAGGATATCTTCTCTTCCCCAGTGCCCAGTATTCTTTTCTCATCTCATAAATCGTCCACCAGGCTAATCTAGCTCAGCAAATGGAAAAGGTTTACATTATGGGCAGCAAACAAACAATTGGACCCCTTGTCAGCCCCAGTTTCAGTGGTTTTAGATTACTTATCACATCTTTTTCAATCTGGGGTGTCAGCCTCTACTATTCATTTTCATTTAGCTGCCATTTTTTTAATTTCCACATTGGCTTTCAGCATTCTTCACTCATTCACATAGACTCTCTAAGACTTTCTTGAAGGGTGTTTTTCACCTAAAACCTCCCTTTAGAGAACCAGTGCTTCTACTGGTACTCTAAAGGGAGTACTTACTTCTAGTAGGTCTTCTGCTTACACCCTCCCCCACAATCTTATTTTAAGGTTGTAGCCACTGAGATATACATTTTCATATGCAGAGTTTGAATATCTGGAAGTGTTGCTTTGAAGTGCCCCCCCCCCTCCCCAAAGATTCTTCTGTAGAGAACTTAAGACTCTTGTCGTGTTCAAAGGATTGACTTGGACCCCCTTTCCTTTCTTGAATGTATATGTAGAAGGAGGAGATTCCTTCAGTCATCATGTGCAAGAATTTGGTGATCATGGATCCTGTTTTGGCAGTCTGGAAGTACCCTGATTCAAATCCTGCTGCCCCAGGGAGTAGGGTGTCCTTTTTAAAACATCCGATGAATGTAGCAAGTCCTATGCCAGGTAGTTTTAAAGCCAAATCCTTTGTAACCTCATTAGTCCAGCATAGGTCCCAGAGACCACAAAATGTGGATACATTGCTGCCAGACAAAGATCCCAAATCGCTGGACAGGTTTGGTGAAAAAATATACTGCTTTGCCTCCATAGAACATAGACACCTCAACTGCTTGTCTCATCTTTCCAGATTCCAGTCCTTTCTAGTGGATCAAGCCTTGGTAGAGCTTGTTAACCTATCTGAGTTTATACTTGAGGAGCACCTAACTTATGTCTGTGGCTTCCATGGCAGCTTTCCTGGTGTTCTACTATAATTTTGATGTATTGTAAAATCTTGAGTCTTAAGTGTGAGATGGTCAGGTTTTAATAAAGCAATCTACTGGACTGAGTGTGAGACTAGGGGTGCAGGCTCACATATGTGCCTTTGCAGAATGCTATAGCTGAGATGGGTCTTCCTCCAGGAGGATTTTAGAAATAACTTTCTATTTGCCTATTTTAAGGAAACTTGTTATTTACCCAGGACTCTGAAAACCTGGTAGCTAGTATCTTGTGGAGAAAACTGGCCTTAATTACTCTGCAGGACCTTTTTAATCCCCTATCATCTCCTTTCTCTTTTGTGCCTAGACAACTCCAGAAGAGGGGCAAGCCTTCTTACTATGTGAGGAAAGCTGCTAAGGATCAAAATCTTGCTCTCTCCTTTTCCAACAAGGTTAGCAAAAATAATTGTCTCCTCAAGTGCATTAGTAAAGTTGGGTTTTGGCTGCCAGTTTAGGCAGTCATTGGAGTTTACCATTTGTTGGAGAACCTTCACCAGGGACTAGTAGCTTCTGGTAATAGTCATGCATGACCATATCTTAGAGATATTACCTCGCAAGAAATACTTCCATTAAGAAACCTTCTTAATGGAGCTCTTCTAACAGGTTCAGACTCAGATGTCAAAAGGGGACTGGAGAGTCTTTCAGTCTTTAGAACAGAGTGGGACGTTTCTTCTTCTGCCTCCTCCAGACATCATTGACTTCATGTAGTATGTGATACATTTACTTCATATCTGCATTGTAGAAGGATGTATGGATGGTGTTTACTGGAAATAATTGTTACAATTTAATGTTATTTCAGTGTGCACTGGAAATTCCTCCTGTTTGTTCTGAGTGGTTGTCATTTCCAGTAAAAAGTTTTGGCTTTTTGAAATTTCTTCATCACATGGAATAGTTAACAAGTTGTTGGCCATTAGGTATAAAGTCTTACAGGAAGAAGACTTTCATATGTTTCTCTGCCTGGACATCTATGTCTTTGTAGCCCTATCCATGGATTTCTTGGAAGTGTCCTTTGGCTGGATGCATGTAGAGTTACAGTGCCTGGGGAACTCTGTAAACTAGTAGTTGCCCTGTCTCACATCACCCTAGGTAATTGCATTTATAGGTAGTGAATAGGGTGCCCTCAATGCTAGCCTTTCCTTCTCTTAGAGGAAGACAAGAAATTGTATCTGTGATGGTGTAGGTAGGTATATAGTTGCAGTCTCTCCTATTTCCTGGTCTCCTCTCTAGGAGAAAAAACAAAGCAGAGAGAGCTCTTCACATTATGAATATATAATGCCAGTTGAAATATTACTTGAACTGAGTGCTTGAATTTCTTAAGATGGCACTACTGTTCATGTACATCACTCCATTTCGAGTAAGTGGCTCATTTGCCAGACAAACCCTTTTCAAGTGGATTGCCAGCTGCATCATCATTTGCCATCAGCTGGCTGGCCACTTTTTGGAAAATGCTGCAGTCAGTTTTCACTCCACAACCTATCACTGACCAGTGCAGAAGTACATAAAGACTGGAGGACAGCAGCTGTGGTACCCATCTGAAAGGAAGAAGGGGAAAAGAAAAAGCCAAAAAACTAAAGCTCTATTAGCTTAACAGGAGAGACTAAGAAAATCATTGAGAGATTTGTGGGAAAGACTCTGTTCCATGTCTAGAAGACAACAATCTTCAGGTCAGCAAGCGATATGAGTTGATTGCTGTAATGAGCTGTCAGTCAAGCCTGATTCATTTTGTCTGAGTTGCAGGAAAATTTTGACAGGTGAGTACCATTAGATGTGGTCTTCTTGGATTTCTCCAAGGCATTTGACTCTGTCATGTATATAGTTGGCTGCTAGAAACAGTTGAGGAGTTTGAGCGTAAGATCACTACTGAGAAACTGATTATTGCATAGGTGAAGAGTAGGACAACAGAGGGGGTTAGGTGAGAATGAGTGTGTGCCATTGGTAGTAAAAGTGACTAGTGGAGTATTACATGGGTCATTTTTCTGAGTCCATTACTGTTCATCATTTTGTTTCAGACACAGCTGAGGGAATTGAAAGCAAGATAAATCTTTTAGTTGATTCCACAAAGGTAGATGCAGTAAGGGTGTATGGGAGATGGGAGAATTGTGCAAGAAAAGCTTTGGAATGCTGACAAAAGGGAACAAAAGTTGGTTCTTAACTTTCATTCCAGTCATATGCAAAGTACTGCACTTGGACCACAGCAAACCTGGTTTGAAGCATCAATGTTGGGGGGGGGGGGGGCTTTGAACTTGAAGGCAACAGAGAAGAAAAAAAGAGATCATCAGACTGTGGTGAGAGAGTAGTAACTGGATTATTGAGGTGAATCCTCAAGGAGATATACTCTTGAAGCAAAGAGACTATAATCCTGTTCTGTGGGGTCTTTATCAGGCCACATTGTTAGAGATTATGAATATAAGGCTGAAATTGTGTTGTAAATATGATGAGCAGACATCCTTTTTTATAAACTCTGCAATACGTGATGTTTTTTCAGTAGCAACAGAACAGATGTTTCCTTTCATACTTCTGTTGCAAGTATTACATGTGGAAAAATCACAAAAGGACAATAGAACAGACATTACGTGACTTCCCACAGAAGGCCAGAAAAAGATACCAAGAGGAAATAACAAAATCTATGTGCGTAACTAGCACTGTATATAACAACTGTAGTAATTCAGTTATATGTGAGAGGGACAGAGAGAGGTATTTTTGAAACAACACAGCAAAGAAGCAAAGCACACACACAAAATAAAATGTTCACACATATTGAATACTTTCTGCAGTTATAGAAGCCATGCAAGGAGGATACCAGTCTAGAGGAATAAATCTAGTGAACAGCTACCAAAAAGATTTGCGTGATGGAATGGATAGAATGGCTCTCACTAGAGCTCAACATGGATGCAAGATGTAGTATGGGTGTAAATAATTGTGTGAAATGTGAAAGGGGTCACCTTGAATAGAAAAGGAAGATGAAAGAGTTGGATCACCAGCATCAAACTGAAGGGACAGACTACTCCCAGGTACTCCTGAAGTAACTTCAAGAAGAGGGTTGTGTGCCCATGGAATGGGCTATCAAGATGGGTGGTAGCTAGGGAATCTAGAGAGTCATTCAAGACAATATGAGGCAGATGGAGAAAGTAGCAAAGGAGGAGGCTGGGAGTACAGGAGATGTAGCATGTTAAAAGCAATTAAAGGTAGACTAGAAATGTATTTTCCTTCTGCCATAAAATATATAATTCAAGTAGGTGTGGGAGCATCCAATGCAGACATCTGTGCTGTGGGCACTTGATCTTCACTGCATTCCTTCAGCAAACATAATTGCCTCAACTGTGACATCAGGAGTTGTGTTGCTTTAGTTTGTACTTCATATTTCTGTAGCCATACTTCTGAATTACATTGGTTCATGGGCTGTTTCTGTAGATCTCTCCACACTGCTGGCTTACTGCTTAAGGTTCAGCTGGGTTGTAGGACAATTATGGGTGATTCATGGCATTAGATATACCAGATATGTCCTTACCATATCAAATGATTTTTGAGGCGACCACCTTATTGAGCCACTGATATCCTTCCCCATTAATCCTTGTGGTTGAACACTTCTTAATTTAGCCTCAACAGTTGGAATTTTATATAATGGACAACTTGTGCTTGTGTATTTTACTTGTTAACAGTGTAGACCTGTTTTCATTTTCATGTTTTGATTTGCAGGAAGTGTGCTCGCCAGTGGTTGGGGGTTAATCAAACTGACTCAGCAGCTAGGTGCATGTAAAGTAGTTGATGCTTGATATCATGGTGTGCATGAATACACTTGACTGATCTTCCAGTAAAAATTCCAGATTGTGATTAGTGAAGAAGATGAACTTCATCACGGGACATATCAATAGCTTAATTCTTCCCACATTAATTGATCTATAAAAACATATCTGTTATATTTTCAAGGATATTCCAACCAGCAGGCCCACATTCTTCTTCGACTACCCTTGTGATAGCATAGAAGGTTATGGTGTTTTAATGGGCTGTCTTGCTTTCGATTCAGGCTTTCTATGGTATGTGTAAAAGAACTGAGGGAGATCAGTGTTTGCTTCCTGTGGACTAGTGCTGAAATTCACTGTAGCAGACACAGAGAGCTTAGCCACCCAAGTGAAGTTGCTATGATTTTGAATCTAATAAGCTTACTCTGATGATGGGGTGTTTCTGCATGAGTTTAAACATCAGCTGACTGGCACACCCTTGAAGATTTAACGTTGTTTTCTACATGTGTATACATTCGTACATACAGTATGCTGTATGTGCCTGTACAATTGCAGCTAACCTTTATGCTTATTTCTTAACTTATCTCAAGATTTTCAGCAGCTTTTCTTTTCCACAAGAAGGGGGAGGGACCTGTCCTTTTGTCTGGCTGGAGCAGATCCCCTGTCATAATTTTAAAGCTTTATTTTTAGGGTTGTCTGTTTGTCCTCCTTAAACATTGTTTTTACTCTGCAGGGCTTCCTTAGAAAAGCTCTTCTTGGGAGAGAGGCCATCCTGTCTCCCTCTCTGGTTTTTGGTTTGTCTCTCACTTGATACAGTTGCATTCTGTCAGGGCTTGAGATACTTTTGAACAACCCATGTCATAATGCTTATATGGTGGTTTGATGTTGCACTCATGCTACAGACTGAAATGCTCTTGATCTGTTAGAGTAGTCATTTTATATATGTGTGCATTTCAGAGATGATTCAGTTATTCTTATGAAAAATTATGTATATATAAAGGTCTTAACACTCTTTTCTTTGTCTTTCTTTTTCTAGGTATATGACTTTCTGATCTGTCTACATTCCCAGGAGTCAGATTCTGAGGAGGAGGTTTATCCTTACATTCGGACACTTTTGCATTTTGACACCAGAGAGTTTCTAAATGTGCTAGCACTGGTAAGCAAATGTGTGTGTGTTTGTGTGTGCATGCACGCATGTGTACACAAACATATGCAAGTACTTTTATTTATGTATTACTAGCTTTGTAAAGCAGTGATGATGATTCTCAAACCCATCTTCTTGACTTGGACCCTGAAACCTGACATTGAATTTTTCACTCTCCAGCTATGCTGTTGTCTGTATTCCTAGACTTTTCTGTTTACTACCAAAAACACCATCTATCATGTGTACATTAGCCTCATATGTAAAGCTATCGAGTGCATTATCCCTAATTTCATTAATCTGGACATTGGAAATCTCTCAGCCTTGTACCCTTACTAATTTGGCTTCATCAAAGCAAGGTTATGCCTCTTTAACCTTGTTAACTTCTTTGAAAAAGTAACTGAAGCAATGGATAGTGGTAATTAAGTGCATACAGCATATCTGGAACTGGCCAAGGCTTTTGCCTATTCCCTATGTAAGCATAATCGATAGCTACCGGTAGCCATGGAGATTTGTTAGATTACTTGGTGGTTCTGATATACAGGTGAACCAATCTAGTTTGAAATCCCCCAACATAAGGGTTTCTTTTGAGTATGTGGAAGAACGCCAGGATAAGAAGTCTTCAAGGCTAGCAGGTGTATTACCAGGTGGAATATAGATCACAATCATGGTAATGATCTTTTTAGGGTGAAGTTGAAGTTGTGAGATAAGTATGTCCCAATTACTGGGGGAGGGGTAGGAGTTTGACGTAAAGTTAAGTTGGACTAGTACAGTAAGGCAATTCCACCCCCTTTATGAAGTGGTCTGTCTTGTCTAATGATATTGTAGCCAGTAGGGAGAACTTCTGAGTTAGTTATGATTTTATTTGCCAGGTTTCTGTTAAAGCAACTATGTCTGGGGAGTAGTGTGCTATTGTGGACTGGAGTTCAGGTATTTTATTTTTGATACTTCTAATATTAATATTTAGCATTAAGAGATGGTTGGTTTTGCTTCTTTTGTTGATTTGCCCAGGGATGAAGATAGTGCGAGTATTATGTTCTGATAATTGGGTTGGAGCAATTTGTTTTGGACAGGATGGATTTGGGCCTGGGTTGGGATGGATGTCCCCACTTATGGTGAGCCTGGTGTTGAAATGGTGATATAGATGTTTAAGTTTGGTGATGAGTTTTAGAAAGTATTGTGTTTTTTTGGAGAAGGAATGAGAGTATATGTGTTTAGCTTTGAATTCGTCAGTTATGTAGTTCATGAACAATTGTGGGCAGATATTATAATGTGCGATGTCTGTATATGAGAGTGCATAATATAGTGCTGTGGTACTAAGTTTAGGAATATTGCTAGAGTGATAACTTGTGGAGTTATAAAGAGTTATGAGAAGACAAAACAGACTTAGTTGTGTGATAATCATTGTTATAAAGTTTGTTTGTTCTAGGTGGAGGTGTGGATAGGAATTACAGGGTTGTACTATATGTGGATAGGTGAGTAGTGTGGGGTGATGTAATAATGCCTAGATAGAATGTGAGTGGTTGGGAGTATTGTGTGGTGGAGCAAGTGGGTGTGGTGTAATGTGATTTGACTTGAGGAGCTGTGATTGGTGGAGTTGATGTGAGGTTGAGTTGTGGGTGTGGTTGGGATTACTATAAATTTAGAGGTAGTAAAGGTGGGAAGGAATTGGGGGCAGGGGAGCAGAGAGAGCCCAAGCATTAGCAAGGGTGAACGGAGCGGTGCTGAGCCCAGCAGAACAAAAGTAATGGGCGGCAAAAACAGTAAATGTTACTTTACAAATCTGAACACTTTAAGAAATTCCTGAAGTCTAATGGCTTACCAGCAAGCAGAATTCAGTTGCTGAAGAGCACTTGTGTCCTGGTGGGAGACTAGTAATTTAAAGATTGCTCCATGCACAGCAGGAATCTAATATAGACTTAGTATTGGGGGAGGGGGATAGCACAAGGGTTGTAAACAAGGTGCAATGCAAAGAAACCAGCCAAGCCAGAGAGGCAAGCAGTGGAAATCTATCAGTGTTGGCCTCAGAGGGGGTGAGTAATAATTCAAACTCTACCTGTAAAGTGAAGGAGAGAAGAGACAGCAAAGTGTATTAGGGTTGGGAGTGTGTCTTCACATTAACTTGCTTATTAGTAGCCATTTTGTGCACATTTTGTGATTAGATTAGGGAGATCCATTAGCAATGAAGGGGAATGTATAGAGATGCAAATAAACAGATGGGGCTCAAGTGATACAAACTAAGGCAGACAGCACTTAGAGGGCTGCTTGAGGGTTAATTTAATCACAGAGGATAAGAAGGGTCTGAATTAAGTGTATACTGTCTATTGGACAGTTAAGATTACTACACTAGCTGGGGAGGGGACACAAGGCTACAATAGTCAGTTTTATTAGCTGAGAACTACTAAGTAACACTGCTAATGTTAAAGCTTCACTATCATAACACATACAAGTAGAATGCCTGAGTGGACTGACCCTGCTCTTCAGGCTCAAAATCTATATCTTTGTTTAGTTTTGCAGTACTGAGTCCTTCTTAGACTGTGTGGGGTGGGGTGGTCGCTGCAGACTGCAGAGCTGCTTGAGTGTGCTCAGGAAGCAGAATTCAATTGCTGAAGAGCACTTTTGTCCTGGTGGGAGACTAGTAATTTAAAGATAGTAAGTGCTACTTCTGAAAGAAAAACATACCACACAGCTCTGTTTTGGGCCCTCTCCTATTTGGCAAGTATTTCTCAGACCTTCAGGCTAGCATTTCTGGCCTGTGGTTAATGAAGTTTACATATGACTATAAGCTGGGTGTTGTTCGATCTTCAGCTGACTCACATTTACTCCAACACAGCTTAATCCATGTTAACAATCAATGCAAGGACAATTATCTCAAATTAAATGTAAAAAAAAAATGTAGCATAGTTCATTGTGGCAAACAAAACAACTTCCTTTACTGGATGGAGATGCACCCCTCCTTTAAGACACTGTGCTAAGGGATCTGGGTACTCTTGTTGTTAATTCCTTATTTAACCATTCTGTCTCCACAGTAGTTCAGAAATCCTTTTATCTGGCCCATCTATTTCCAAAGGCATCTCCACTAGATCCAAAGAAGTCTTAAATCTCCTTTACTCATATCTTATCAGACCTATTATTGAATATAATGATCATTTGGCATGTATTAATCTAAACATATCTAACAACTTGAGAGATTCATAACTAGAAAGATCTGTGGCCTCAAAAATATTAGTAATTAGGAGAGACTAGCAGCCCTTTCTCTCTACTCTTTACAGACTCCTCTGTGGAGATCTGTAGCTAGCCTTTCATTCCTTCACAGAACTAACGGTGCAGGTATTTGATCCAGCTGAAGTGGTTACTCATGCAAATGTGCTCTAGTATTATTACATATCAAACAAGAAGAAAGAACACTGTCAGTGTCTTTTGATAATGAAGGCCAAAATGCTAGTTCTGTTGCCCTTCTCTTAGTGGATAATAAACCTGGGTGGCCACGATGCAAAATCTGAATATATTCATGCTGTAATGAAGCAGGAACAACAATTTTAGGACCTTTGAAAATAATACCATCATCCATCAGCAATTCATCTCTGTAGGGAAATATGATTGCACCTCAAGTGATGCACTAGATTGTTTTGACTGCCATCCAGCATTGATGTAGTGATTGAGCTTTCATGAAATTTCATCAGTCATAGTGTGATCTCTCAATTTGTCAAGTCTAGTGGTTAAAAAATTATGCACTCACATTACATAAGTCAAAATTTTCAGCATCAAGCAAAACTGTTGTACCTCTAGGTGATCTGGATAAAGTATCAACCAGACAAAGCAATTTACCGTTAGTGTAGACCATTCTGAAATTGTACTTTTGCAATTTGAGCATCATTCTTTGTAATCTCACTGGAGCAGAATGCATAGGTTTCTTTTGAATAGTAACTAGAGGCTGATGATCAATTTCAATTTGAAGAGCTCGACCATAAATATAATCGTGAAACTTGGAACATGCAAAAGCTATTGCAACAAACTCTTTCTCAATTTGAGCATAACGCATTTCATTTTGAGTAAGTGTCCTAGATGCATATACTACTGGTCTGCTCTCTTGTAGAATAACTGCACCAAGACCAAAATTAAAAGCATTACAGGACAGGGCAACTGGTTTATTCACATCACATAGATAGTAATCTAGCCTTTGATCATCCCGTGTCTACAGTGGTGAGGAAATCATTCTATGTTGCGCAACTTATATACAAAGGCATGGCATCCATGTCCAAGGAAGTCATTGTTCCACTGTATTCAGCATTCATCAGACCTATCATTGAGTACAATGCCCCCTTTGGGTATATACCTAACCAGGTATATCCAACAACTGGAACGTCCACAGAGGTTCCTCACTAAAAGAATACATGGCATAAGTAATATGTCCTATGCAGACAGCCTCAAGGGCATATCCCTGTATTCTGCCTCCTACAGGCTTTTGAGGGGATCTATACCTGAAATACAGGGCATTGTCAGACCCTACTCTGATGGACCTCCTGTGTATCCACAAAACAAACTGTACCAGAATTATCCATTCTGAAGACTTAAACCTTGCCTGTGGTATAAATAGGACTTGCTGGAGAGATAGGTATGTTTCCCACAGACTACCCAGTCTATGGAACAGGCTCCCCATCCATGTGAAGCAGAGTTTCTCCCTAATCCAATTCAAGTGTAACTTGGACAATTGGATGGGATACAAGAAATTCGTCCCTGGTTTGGCACTTATATCTCTGGTGCAAACAGGTAACCTGAAAATGGTTCATCTCCCAGGTCCATGCTGGCCCTTATCAAGGGTATCAGAACTCATCAGAGATTTGGGATGCATGGCTAGGCTTAAAAAGGCCCTTGTGGTCGTTAGCCTTGTAAACACCTATGAACCTAGAATCATAGTACCTTAACGTGTGGGGGTGGGGGGAGGTCACAATTTTTTGCTTAAGGTCATCAAACGCCTTCTGATGATGTTGTAACCATGACCATAAAACATTTTTTCATGTTAGCTCTCTTAACGGTGGTGACAACTCAATGACATCTGGTATAAACTTGCCCAAATAATTCACCATACCCAGAAAATGTAAACGCTGCACATTATCTGATGTTGGCATCTCTAAAATAGCAGTTTGTTTGCTCAGGTTTTAAGCCTGTGCTTGTAAATGAATGCCCTACATAGGTTTCTTCTGGAAGTCTGAGTTTACACTTTAGAGGATTGAGCTTCAAATTTACTTTGTGCTCTAGTTAGAACTTTCTTGAGGTTTTTGTCATGCTCTGCTTTGCCATTGCCTCCAACTAGTAGATCATCTACTGTTATGGCACAAGGATAACCTGAAATAATTTGTTCCACTACATGCTGAAAAACTTCCCTTGCAGAATTTATTGCAAATGGCATCCTTACAAATCTGTGGCTGCCAAATGGGGTACTAAAAGTAGTTAGAAATGAAGATTTATGATCAAGCATCACTTGCCAGAATGAACTCTTTGCATCCAAAATAGAAAATACAGTGGCATTTGGTATTAGAGCTATGACTTCAACTGTGTGCATTGGATGATATGGCCTCTTTAATGCTTTTTTCAAATCTCTAAGTTCAGTGCATATTCTGATTTCATTTGAGCCTTTCTTGTGAGCGGCTGCCATGGACAAAACCCAGTCAATTGATTCTGTGACTGGACAAATCACACCTTGCTGCACCATCTTATCCAACTGAGCTTTTACTTTGTCTTGCATAGATAAGAAACTATTCTTGCTGGTCTGACCACTGGTTTGACGTAGAGGTCTAATACACAACTGGAAGCTTACCCAGTTTGTCATCGAAAACAGCATCCTCGGAGAAAATGCTTCTGTAAAACTTGAACTGCACTCACATGATGAACTTCTTTAGCAAAAGAAAGCTGATTCATTCCTAACCTATCTTTGAGATATAGTAAAGATTGCACTGGTCGTCTGACTATATAGAATAATAAGTTGTAACAGTTCTCAGCCAAATAGGAGAGTATTACTGAACCTTCGGTTTGAATCTCCACCTCCATATGCAACAAGTCTCACACTGTTGGTTCTCACTTTTGCAAATGTATCTACTGATATAACACTGCACTTTGATCCAGTGTCTACTTTGAGCTCTGTGGATTTCTCATTGTTCCGAACTGCGCAAAACACTTCACCCCTTGTCAATAAGTTTACTGCATCGACTCTTTCTCCCAGTACTGGTACACCAACTATTTAGAAAGCTGATTGTTTTGGCTCTACTTGCTAAACTTGTTTTCTTGTATGACCTTTCTTTGCAACTGTGTGTGATGCTTACTTGATTTGCAAAACTTTTGAAAGTGATTCCATTTCTTACACTTAATGCACTGCTGACCATATGCTAAACATTTCTCTCTCTGACTCATGGTTTGCACCACAATTTTGACAGTTAGTAATAAAGATAGACTTTGGTTTTGCTGACTCATGCTTATATGGCTCTGAGATGGCGATGGAGCTTACACTTCCCCTAGAACTTTCTGGAAAACTCTGCACTTTCTTTGGCATTCCTGTGGTTGCTCTTTGCTTGGGCCTGTTTTTGCTTGCCACGTGTTGCATACTGTCTACAGCTGCTCTGGAACTTGCTTACAAGTGACAAAAGCATGGTTTCAGTATGTTTATGTGCCTTTCTGTCACCTCATGGATCTAACAAATTTCTATTGCTTTGCTGAATGTCAGATCATTGTCATGAAGCAAAATCTTCCCTTACTGCAGCACTATTAATACAACAGACAAGTCTATCCTTTATCAGCTTATCTTTCAAGTCACCAAACTGACACATTTTGGCCTTGTTCCTCAAGTCAGTTATATAAGCTTTAAATGTTTCCCCTGGCTTCTGATTTCTTGTGTAGAATAAATGCCTCTTTAATATAATGCTTGTCTGAGGGTTGCACATTTCTATGAACTTATGCTTTAAACACTCTGGGTCTTCTCTGGATTCATCTTGTGCAATAGTATGGTGTTCTGCACCTTCACACATTGCTGGTGCATGTACAAATGATCTCTCTCTTTCTATTGCCTCAGATCCTGTTAGAACTAGCAAAAGAAATGCCCTTGTGTGTGCATCTCTATCTGCATGAGCTGCTTGTATAAAAATATTGTACTCCTGTTCAAATATTTTCCAGTTCTCTGCAATATTCTGGTCAAACACAAGTGGTTGTGGTTTTCAAAATCCATTCGCCATACTAACACATTTCAGCAAAGGGTCTTGTAAATACATATAAATACACACACACACACACACACACACACACACACACACACACACACACACACACACACACACACACACATGTGCATAAGAAATTGACGTGAACACTCAACTTGGCTAATGCTCTTCGGCTTTGTATCTGTACTTTCCTTCTTTGTGCTTATCAGTATTGTGTGAATAAATAACAACATAGTGCTTTCAGTTAACTGGACTTTGTGAAATAAATCTCTCAGGCTTCTTGACACTTTATTGCACTCTTTGAAATACCTTTTTAAATTTCTTAATGCTTCACTGTGCTTTACGAAATAGCTTTTTAAATTATTTGCTGCTTTACGGAGCTTAATGGAATACTTTCTCGAACTTTGCAATGCTTTTATGATATTTTTGATAAGTAAAGGCAGAAATGCTAAAATCATTGGCTTTCAGAATTGGTAAAGACATAAATGCAAAAGTAATTGCTGAGAAATTTATCGATAAAGGCAGGCATGGAACAGTCATGCATTATCACTTGTTAAAGTCGTTGCGTTAAGAAACATTTGAGAACTTTAGAGTACAACTGAGCAATTCACGAGCACTGTAATACTCTTGTACTCTTTTGTACGAAACACCTTTCTTTAATACAAGAAACTTGTTAAGCAATTGCACAATGCAAATAATCAGATTTTGGTTGCCCAAATTCAATGTCTTTTGAGGTATGAGCATTTTGTAAATGATTAAATGCAATACACTGAAATGTTCCCAAAATGGTGGCACTTTGCCAGGCAACTCTTTACAGTACAAGAAGCACTCTGTAATGGTGGCATTTTGCGAACAGTCAAACCCAGCACAAGAACTTTTCTTCCAACAACCGTGCTTCAATTGAATTACTCAAGAGACTTGCACTTTACAAACAGTGAACTCTTTGAAATACATGCACAGTAATAAGAACACACTGTAAGCACTTTTACACATACTGAGACACTTTGAATGATGTTAATTGCTTTTTTAATACCAAACAAAGTCATAGTTATGCACAAACACAGCACTTTGCAGTCACCTTGCTTTATTTTTATCTATTGTGCCCCTTTTCTTTTCTTATTATTTTTTGTGCTTGTTTAAACCCTTTTCTATTTTTTATGCCGAGCATACTTTTCTTTGTGCTTGTTTTACTCAAAACATGCCCAGTTATGCTTTAAACACACTCTTTCTGACTTAAACATGCATGTTTTATATTTTAACACGCTTGTTTTATACTTTAACATGATTGTTTTATACTTAATATGCTCATTATATCTTTAAACACATTTCATCAAGTACTTTAATGTTAAACATTTTCTTTAGTTAACAAACTTTTTGAGCTTTCCGCTTGCCTGATAATGTGGTTTCTGCCCTTGTAATGCCTTTTCTTGCCTCTTTGCATCGAGTAAATAATTCATGTTGCTTTTCATTACCTTTCATTGCTTCTGGTTATGTTTGCACTGTTTTTTCTTGGTTGTACCTTCGCTGTCACCTTTACATCTCATGGCTCCAAATGTTTTGTTCTTTTCCATCCCAGTTCTGATACTATGTCACTTTCATGTTGGTACACGAATAAACAAGTCTTTGTGGGTTCTGTTTAAGCAGCTTTATTCTATACAAGCACAATACTGTAAAGCTTACTGACTATGACTAAGTAACATATATACAAAGTTACTGCTGTGATCTTACATGCTTATACACAGGCTACTACTTCAAAGTGGCACTATGGATTGCATGTGTCTGGAATTTATACGTGAACGGACTGCCTCACGTGCTCCCTTAAAGACATAGCACACAAACGCTACACTCGGATCTAAACCCCCACCAAAAAAAAATATGCGTAGACACACACACACACACACACACACACACACACACACACACGCACATACACATGCACCTACCTTTGTCATCTTAGACATTTGTAGGCCTGATAAGTTTTGTAAGCAAGTCTTCTGCAAAGATCAGACTTGCTGCCTGGAGTGGTAAGAAGAGGACTTATGATGTGTACCCAAGGCACAGGGGATTGTTAACATTTAGTATCCTAGTGCTTTGGTGCCAGGCTCTTCTAACATGGTCTAAAGATGGCATCAGTCAAACACCTCTTGTATCACTGACATCTTTGCATTGCAATGAGAGAAAATGTCAGCTGTGGTCCAGGAGAAAGGAGAATTCTGGAAGTCGAGTCAAATTGTTGGCCTGCCTGCAAGCAGGAAAGTCAGGACTTCAACAATGAATATATTCAAACAGATACATGTATAGGAAGTTCCTAAAGCAGTTTTATATTGCTACATGTAGGTAGAACTTAAAATAATAACCAACTTAGTAACATATCCATCCACACCCCATTTTCCCATTCTTGCACATGGGGTTGGGATGTCATTTCAACCGTAGCAATCATCTTGTGCCAAGGTTCACACCACCAGGTGGTTAGCTTTGCCGTGGGTGTTCTCCCATACCTCACACTCACATCTATGACTTATTTAGAGCATCCAATCCATGTATTAAATGTCTTTGGAGCAGCTTAACAAGAGCAGCTTTATTTTCATCACATTTTTGGCTTGCTTCTTACCTCTTTTTCACCTCATTTTTCATCACATACCATTTGCAACAAATTTCATTCGGTTTGCACACAGTTTTCATTTTCTGTAATAGACTGCAGTGAACCTTCTTTTCATCACAAGATAGGACAACTGGTTTATTCACATCACATAGATAGTAATCTAGCCTTTGATCATCACGTGTCTGCAGTAGTGAGGAAATCATTCTATGTTGCACAACGTATAAATAAAGGTATGGCATCCAAGTCCAAGGAAGTCATTGTTTCACTGTATTCGGCATTCTTCAGACCTATCATTGAGTACAATGCCCCCTTAGATATGTACCTAACCAGGCATATCCAACAACTGGAATGTCCACAGAGGTTCCTCACTAAAAGATGTATGGCATAAGTAGTATGTCTACAGGCTTTTGAGGGAAAATCTATGCCTGGAATACAGGGCATTGTCAGACCCCCACTCTGATGGACCTCATGCATATCCACAAAAAAAACTGTACTAGAATTACCTGTTCTAAAGACTTAAACCTTGCATGTGATATAAATAGGACTTGCTGGAGAGATGGGTATGTTTCCCACAGACTTACTCGGTCTATGGAACAGGCTCCCCATCTATGTGAAGCAGAGTTCCTCCCTAATCCAATTCAAGTGCTACTTGGACAATTGGATGGAAAACCGGAAATTCATCCCTGGTTTGGCACCTGTGTCTTTGATGCAAACAGGTAACCTGTAAATGGTTCATCTCCCAGGTCCATGCTTGCACTTATAAAGGGTATCAGAACTCATCAGAAATTTGGAATGCATGGCTGTTCGAAAAAGGCCCTTATGGTCGTTAGCCTAGTAAATACCTATGAACCTAAAATCACAGGGGTCTATGTTAAATATTCGAACATCCAAAATGTCGAACGTTACATGGTCAAGACCAAATGTTCAACATTTGGATGTTTGAATATTAAATAAAAAAAAAAAAACACACCTTAACAGTGTGAGCAGGGGAGCAAGTCCCCCTGCACCCCCCATACCCCCCTACTTAATAATGCCAACTCCAAGACCGCACTTCAGTGCAGAAAAGGGAAATTCTCCCTATCTTCACCATACGGTGCCGTTGAAAGTCAATCTTCGAACACTTGCAATTTTGAACATTTGGTCTCAACCGTGTAACTTTCAAAATTTTAAGCGTTCGAAGAATTGATATAGACCCGAATCATAGTACCTTAACATGGGGGGAGGTCGCATTTTTCTGCTTAAGGTCATCAAATGCCTTCTGATGATGTTGTAACCATGCCATAAAACTTTTTTTCATGTTAGCTTTCTCAACGGTACTGTCAACTCACTGAAACCGGTATAAACTTGCCCAAATAGTTGACCATACCCAGAAAACGTAAACACTGCACATTATCTGATGCTGACATCTTTAAAATAGCTGTTTGTTTGGTCGGGTCAGGTTTTAAGCCTGTGCTTGTAAACAAATGTCCTACATAGGTTACTTCTGGAAGTCTGAGTTTACACTTTAGAGGATTGAGCTTCAAATTTACTTCACGTGCTCTAGCTAGAAGTTTCTTGATGATTTTGTTATGTTCTGCTTTGCCATTGCCTCAACTAGTAGATTGTCTACTTATTATGACACAAGGATAACCTGAAAAAATTTGTTCCATTGCATGGTGAAAAACTTCCCTTGTAGAATTTATTGCAAATGACATCCTTACAAATCTGTAGCTGCCAAATTGAATACTAAAAGTAGTTAGAAATGAGGATTTATGATCAAGCATCACTTGTCAAAATGAACTCTTTGCATCCAAAACAGAAAATACAGTGTAATTTGGTATTAGAGCTGCTTATTTCAACTGTGTGCATTGGATGATATGGCCTCTTTACTGCTTTTTTCAAATCTCTAGGGTCAATGCATATTCTGATTTCATCTGAGCTTTTCTTGTGACCGTCTGCCATGGACGAGACCCAATCAGTTGGTTCTGTGACTGGACAAATCACACCTTGCTGCACCATCTTATCCAACTGAGCTTTGACTTTGTCTTGCATAGCTATGGAACTCTTCTTGCTGGTCTGACCACTGGTTTGACTTTTAGGTCTAATTTCATAGAATATACAACTGGAAGCTTATCCAATCTGTCATCGAAAACAGCATACTCTGAGAAAATGCATCTGCAAAACTTGAGTTTGGAACTGCACTCACATGATGAACTTCTTCAGCAAAAGAAAGCTGATTCATTCCTAAGCTGTCTTTGAGAGATAATAAAGATTGCACTGGTCGTCTGACTGCATAGAATAATAAGTTGCAACAGTTCTCAGCCAAATAACAGGAAAGTATTACTGAACCTTCGGTTTGAATTTCTTCACCTCTATATGCAGCAAGTCTCACACTGCTGATTACATTGAGTTGTTCGTTGGTTCTCACTTTTGCAAATATATCTACTGATATAACATTGCACTTTGATCCAGTGTCTACATTGAGTTCTGTGGATTTCCCGTTGATCCAAACTGAGCAAAACACTTCACCTCTTTTCAATAAGTTATGTGTCAGCTCTTTCTCCCAGTACTGATACACCAGCTACGTAGAAAGCTGATTGTTTTGGCTCTCCTTGCTCAACTTGTTTTCTTGTATGACCTTTCTTTACAACTGTGTGAGGCTTACTTGATTTGCAAAACTTTTGAAAGTGATTCCATTTCTTACACTTATGCCACTGCTGACCATATGCTAAACATTTCTCTCTCTGATTCATGGTTTGCACCACAATTTTAACAGTTAATAATAAAGCTAGACTTTGGTTTGGTGACTCATGATTATATGGCATATAGATGGTGGTGGAGCTTGCACTTTTAGAACTTTCTGGAAAACTCTGCACCTTCTTTGGAATTCCTGTGGTTGCTCTTTGTTTAGGCCTGTTTCTGCTTGCCACGTGTTGCATACGGTCTACAGTCGCTCTGGAACTTACTGAAACCATGCTTTTGTCAGTTGTAAATGTGTTTGTGTGCCTTTCTGTCACCTCATGGATCTGACAAATCTCTATTGCTTTGCTTAATGTCAGACTGTCAAGAAGCAAAATCTTCCTCACGGCAGTACTGTTAATACCACATACAAGTCTATCCTTTATCAACTTATCTTTCAAGTCACCAAACTGACATGTTTTGGCCTTGTTCCTCAAGTCACTTATATAAGCTTCAAATGTTTTCCCTGGCTTCTGATTTCTTGTGTAGAACAAATACCTCTTTAATATAATGCTTGTCTGGGGGTTGCACATTTCTTGAACTTGCACTTCAAACACTCTGGGTCTTCTTTTGATTCAGCTTGTACAACAGTATGGTGATCTGTACCTTCACACACTGCTGGTGCATGTACAAATGATCTCTCTCTTTCTATTGCCTCAGATCCTGCTAGAATTAGCAAAAGAAATGCCCTTGTGTGTGCATCTCTATCTGCATGAGCTGCTTGTATAAAAATATCATACTCCTGTTCACATATTCTCCAGTTCTCTGCAATATTCTGGTCAAACACAAGTGGTTGTGGTTTTCGAAATCCATCCGCCATATTAACACACATCAGAGAAGGGTCTTGCAAATACATACATAAACACACACAAGTAAATGGTGTGAACACTCAACTTGGCTAATTCTCCTCTGCTTTATATCTGCACTTTCTTTCTGCTTATCGGTATTGTGCGAATAAGATCAATTAACTGGACTTTGTGAAATAAACCCCTCAGGCTTCTTGACACTTTATTGCACTCTTCGAAATACCTTTTTAAATTTCTTAATGCTTCACTGTGCTTTAAGAAATAGCTTTTTAAATTATTTACTGCTTTATGGAGCTGAATGGAATACTTTCTCGGACTTTGCGATGCTTATATGAAAGGTTTGATAAGTAAAGGCAGAAATGCTAAAATCATTGGCTTTCGGAATAGGTACAAACAAAAATGCAAAAGTAATTGCTTAGAAATTTATCGATAAAGGCAGGCATGTAACAGTCATGCATTATCACTTATTAAAGTCGTTGCTTTAAGAAACATTCAAGAACTTTACAATCCAACTAAGCAATTCACGAGCACTCTAATACTCTTGTACTCTTTTGTAAGAAACACCTTTCTTTAATGCAAGAAACTTGTTAAGCAATTGCACAATCCAAATAGGCATTTTTCGTTTGCCCAAATTCAATGTCTTTTGACGTATGAGCACTTTGTAAGTAACTAAATTCAATACATTGAAATGTTCCCAAAATGGCGGCACTTTGCCAGGCAACTCGTTACAGTACAAGAAGCACTCTGTAATGGCGGCATTTTGTAAACAGTCGCACACAGCACAAGAACTTTTCTTCCAATAACTGTGCTTCACTTGAATTACTCAAGATTGTTGCACTTTACAAACAGTGAACATGCACAGTAATAAGCACACACTGTAAGCACTTTTACACACACTGAGATACTTCGAATGACATTAACTGCTTTTTTTAATACCAAAGTCGTAGTTATGCACAAACACAGCACTTTGCCCAACATGGCAGTCGACTTGCTTTATTTTTATCTACTGTGCCCCTTTTCTTTTCTTATTACTATTCTTTGTGCTCGTTTAAACCCTTTTCTTTTTTTTATGCCCAACATACGTTTTGTGCTTCTTTTACTCTAAACATGCCCAGTTATGCTTTAAATGCACTCTTTCTGACTTAAACATGCTTGTTTTATATTTTAACATGCTTGTTTTATACTTTAACATGCTTGTTTTATACTTTAACATGCTTGTTTTTTACTTAACATGCTCATTATATCTTTAAACACATTTGTTTCATCAAGCACTTTTTGTTAAACATTTTCTTTAGTTAACAAACTTTTTGAGCTTTCCGCTTGCCTGATAATGTGGTTTCTGCCCTTGTAATGCCTTTTCTTGCCTCTTTGCATTGAGTAAATAATTCATGTTGCTTTTATTACCTTTGATTGCTTCTAGTTATATTCACACTGTAGCAATCATCTGGTGCCAAGGTTCACACCACTGGGTGGTTTTAGCTTTGCCGTGGGTGTTCTCCCATATCTCACACTCACATCTATGGCTAATGTAGAGCATCCAATCCATGTGTTAAACATCTTTGGAACAGCTTAACAGCAGCATTATTTTTATCACATTTTTGTCTTGGCTCTTTCATCTCATTTTTCATTACATACAGTTTGCAACAAATTTCATTAGGTTTCCACACAGTTTTCATTTTCTGTAATAGACTGTAGTGAACCCTCTTTTCATTATTAATAGGGTGTGACTTTTAGAGGCAGTGCTCCTTACTCCTACAAAATGCCTTCAGAGTTTTGTGAAGGAAATTTTGCCCCATACAACCCTTTTTTTCAAGTGTCTAGTATAGCACCAAACAGAAAATAACTCTTGAGTATAGGTTAATTGTTTTTCTATAGCATATAAATAACAGTTACTCAAGATTTTCAGTACTCAGGAGTACCTGCTTTTTGCCTGTGCTTCTTACCACTTTTCACTGGGGAGAGGCAGTTTCTGGCAGCACCTAGTAAGAAGACTCAATGATGTATGAAGCTCGCCATTTGTCAGGAATTTTTTATACATTGCTCACCATTCTGTCCTTTTCTTTCACTATTCCCCTTTGAAGCTTGAGACTGGATGTTATCATAGATTTGATAAGATGCATATCCCAAAATTTTACTAAAGTTTATGGCAGTTCTTGGGGCTTCCTCTCTTTTTACTGAGCTAATGAACAAAGGCTTCTTCCAGACATGCCATCTCTGGTCCTATTCAGAGCTGTCAGTTAAGCACTTCCATGGCCCAACAAGGTGGTCCAATTAACAATATTTTTCTTAAAGTAAGACGTAAGCTAGCTGTTTAACCCTTCCTCTTCCAGTGTCCTTTGCTAACATATATACATACAGTCTTACATGTATATTCCTTCTCTGTCTATCAGGACCCACTGTTGATCTATTTTTAACACAAGCAACTTTACAAATACATTTTGATTTTCAAATGCTATGCACTTCTAATACATTTGTAACATAAGCATCTGTACAAATTAGTTTGATATTCAAATGTCATACTGTTCTTCATATTCAAAGGACATATCATTTTTTACAGAACTCCAGCTGGTTATGTTGGCACTAGCCCATATCATCACATCTCTCCACCCTTCGAAGATTCAAGCTAGTTTTTCAAGTGACCCTTGAGAAAAGTTGCTTGAGGGAAATAATCCTATCTGGGAATATGTTACCCCATTTCCTGTCTTGAGAGCCCATCTACATTGGCATTGTTGACCCCACTACAGTGTTGTACTGTTATGTCATATGCCTGCAATCCTAAGCTCCACCTTAATAACTTGGCATTTTGCTGACTTGCTCTATATAGCCATAGATCCCCCTCAGACTCCTCCTGCCTCCTACTGCAAATAGTTAGCACAAGGGCCTCCCTCACATGGTAAGGTTTTATCATGTTAACATGGTACAGTATGTGCTCCTGCCTCTTGCCTAGCAGTTCTGCCATGTAGTTAATATCCCTGACCTTCCTTACCACTTTGAGGGGTCCCTGCCAAGCTGTGTGCAGCTTGTGTCTGATAGGAATGAAAACCATAACCTGCTGCCCCACAGCATATGCTGGCTCAAGCATTTATGTCATACCAGATCTTTTTCTGCTGTTGGGCTCCTGTCAGGTTCTCCTGGGCCAGGCCTATGAGCTTCCTGAGCCTTGTCCTGAGGTTTAGCCCTCCCACTCATCATGAATCAAGTCTAAGGGGCCCCCACACCCTATGCCCATACAGAAACTCAAAGGGTGAAAAACATTTGGATTTCTGGGATACCTCTCTTTATGCAAACAATAGATGGAACAAATATCTGTCCCAGTATCTCTTAAACTGGTCTGCAAATGCTTGTAACCATGGTCTTTAGCATAGAGTTTAACCTCTCCACAAGACCATTAGTCTGGGGGTGGTAGGGGGTGGTCTTTAGGTGCTTCACCCTACAGTTCTTTCACAGACAATCCAGCAGGTCTGACATGAAATTAGTACCTCTGCCAGTCATTATTTCTTTTGGCAAACCTGCCTTGTTTAAAATCTCTTGCAAAGCATTTGCCACCTTCACTGGCTTGATGGATGACAGAGCCACCTCCTTGGGGTATCTAGTAGCATAATCTACTACCACTAGGAAATACTTCTCCCTTGTGGAACTTGGGGTACTCAGAGGCCCCACAATATCCATATCTACCCTCCAAAACAGATCCTCAGTCACAGGCAGAGGTAGCAGAGAAGCTTTGACCTTGTCTCCTGCCTTGCCTACTTTTCGGCACTGCTCACAAGTCAAGAAGTACCTTTTTACATCCCTGGCAATCCCAGGCCAATAACAGCTCTGCCTAATATGTCTCTTGGTAAGCTTTGTGTCCATATGACCTGCAAAAGGAAAGTCATGGACTATGGCTAAAGTGCCAGATGATAGGTTCTGGGCAACACCAAACTGCTGTATTACCTCACCTTCTAGTCCTCCCTCAGAGGTCCATTCTCTATACAGTAACCCTTTGTTCCAATATACAGACTCCCATTTTCCTTGAAAATCAGGTGCCTCCCTAGCTACCTCCCTCAAGCCTTGTAATGTAGGGTTTGAGAGCTGAGCATGTCTCAACTCTGTGTTTGTGACTTTTCCCAGCTCCCCTTCCACAGGACGTCCGGTATTTTCTGACAGAGGTGCTTCACTGTCACCCTGGGTACTACCACTCACCTCTGCCCTTGCAGTCATCCTGTCCAAGGGAACATCAGTACCTACCAGCAGCTGTGGCTCATCTTCAGGCTCACTGCTACAGGATAGATCCCTCCCTGAATTAGCCACATCTCTAGTCCTGGCTTCATGGGTGCGGTCTGCCTGTATCTCCCCCAGGCTACCAGACCCACATGCCTGTCTGCAAGCCTGACTGTTTTCCACTGCATGCACACAAGGTACTGCATTATCAAAATAATTCCATATAAAGACATCTGCAGGGATATCCTCCAACACACATACTTGCTTGCTTCCTTTTCCATCTTCCCAGTCAAGGTGGACCCTGATGAAAGACATTCAGAATGGGGTCCTTCCTAAAGCACTGACTGGAGTGGACTGCCCAAGCAAGTACTGTTCCTCTTTAGCCACTGCAGGCTTCACATTGGTTATATTAGACGCTGTTTCTCTCTTGGCAGTGGTCTTTTTTCCATCCACCAAGATAGGATGCAAACTCTGGTGGTAGTTTGGGACCAGGTGGTCCAGTTAATAATATTTTTTCTTAAAGTAAGAAGTAAGCTAGCTGTTTAACCTCTTCTCTTCCAGTGTCCTTTGCTAACATATATACATACTGTCTCACATGTATATTCATAGGTTGGTACTAGCTTATCAGCCCTAGGGGCCTATACAAGCCTAGCCATAACAATTCCCTGGATATTTCTTCCCACAATATTTACTTCACTGGACCGCTGTTTAGCAGGGCTACTGACATGATCCCCGGGGTGAATTTCCTATCTCCCATCCAATCATCAAGGCTCATTTTGAAGAGTGCCAAGGATCTGCTTGACATGTATGGGCAGTCTATTCCACAGTATGGCGAGTCTGTGGGTCAGGAATTTATCCCTCAGTATGTTTTGTTCATTGTGATAACAAGGTTTGGATCCCTGAAGCGTATGGCTATGAGGGATTGGGATTTCTTTAAGTGGAGCATTTCCAACAGCTCAGGGTTTGACATGGCCTTGTATGTTAAGCAGAGATCGCCCCTGAATAGACGATATGCCACAGAGTAGAGCTGGAATGTTTTTAGACGGTCAGTATAGGGCATCTACTTTAGGCCTGTGATTCTTTTAGTGAGGTATTATTGTGGCCTTTCCAGTTGTTGCGGATGTCTTGTGAGGTACATACCAAACGGGGCATTGTACTCTATAACGGGTCTAACGAGGGATGAGTACAGTGGGACAATGACCTCCTTTTTTCTTGATGAATATCCCTTAGTGATGAGGTGTGCCACATAGAAGGATTTCCTGACTGTTGTGGCGATGTGGTTATCAAAGTTGAGATCACTGTCCACCAGTGTCCCTAAGTCTCTCATCACACTTTCAGTGTTTAGTGTACTGCCACCTATGTGGTAATTCATGGGTACATGTTTTTTACCAAAGGGGATAACTGTACATTTCTTGGCATTAAGCTTGAGCCCATGGCTCTGGCAACAATCATCTGCTTCTGTAAGGCTCTTTTGTAGAATATCCACATCATTTGGTGTTTCAATAATGGCTCCCAGTTTGCAGTCATCTGTGAACTTTGTTAGCCAGAGTCCCTTAGTGTTGGCCTGTACTTCCAAGAAGTAGATGCCAAACAAGAGCGATCCCAGGACTGAACCCTAAGGTACTCCACTTGTCTAGAGCTGGATTTGGAGTTTGCTACTTTTACAGTCTGGGTTCTGTCAGTAAGCCAGTTGGCAGCCCATCGAGTGACATAGGGATTTATGCTCAGCTTAGTAAGTTTATCTATGATTCCAGAGTGGGGGATGATGTTGAAGGCCTTGGCGAGGTCCAGATAGGCTGTGTGGACTTGCCTTACCCTCGTCCACAGCTCTGGAGACTGATTCGAAGAAGTCAGTCAGGTTCAGGAGACAAGATCGTCCCTTCATGAACCCAAACTGGGTGGGGTCCAGTGTTTGAAAGTTGCCAATATCCTTGTTTATAAGTTCCATGATAATGCGTTCCATGCCGTTGCAGATCAGGCTCGTCAGACTGATGGGATGGTAGTTCCCAGGACCCAAGGTGGATCCCCCCTTGTGGAGTGGGATAATTGTAGCTGTGCATCACTCAGTGGGCACGAAGCCTGAGGTGAGGCTATGATTAAACATGACACTTAGGTGAGGTGCCAGTTCATTTTGTAGTTCATGTAATACACAGCCCGGGATGTCATCTGGTCCCATGGATGCTGTATTCTTAGCTTTGGAGAGTGCAGTTTCTACCTGTGTGGCCGTGATTACCGGAATTTCACAAATTTTGGTATTGAGATGGGTGCTTTAAGGGTGAGAGGGGGGTGAAGTTTGTACTAAATCGATCTGACAGGATATTGGCAATATCCTTGGGATCAGTATATTTAATGCCATTCTGTTGTAGCTCAGAGCATATCTGAGCATTGCCAGTTAGATTCTTGACATAACTATAAAATGCCTTATGGTTCTCTTTGGAATTTTTGGCAATTTTATTTTTGTAACTAGCTTGGGAGGATATTATGAGGGATATTAGCTTCTTACTAAGGCTGGTAAGGGAGTTTTTTGCATCCTGGGATTTTCCTCTCTTCTGCAACATAGGTAGGTACTAGGCTATCTTCCCTGGGGCCTATTCAAGCCCAGCCAAAAAGGTACCCTGGCTTTTGCCACCCAGGAAAATTATTTTCTTGTGCCACTGTCGAGCAGAGCCACAGAGGTGAACCCTCGGGGTGAATTTCCTATTTCCCATCCAATCATCAAGATTTTTCTTGAAGAGTGCTAATGAGGAGCTTTGTTTGATATAGATAGGTAGTTTATTCCAGAGTATGGGAAGTCTCTGGGACAGGAATCTATCCCTCTGGCATGTTCTGTGTATTGTGGTGACAAGCTTTAGGTCTCTAGAGCATGTAGCTCGGAGGGATTGGGATTTCTTTAAGTGGAGCATGTCCAACAGCTCTGGGTTTGTCATAGATTTGTATGTTAGGCAGAGATCACCTCTGAGTAGGCGATATGCGACGGAGTAAAGCTGGAGTTTTTTTAAACGGTCTGCGTAGGGCATCTGTTTGAGGCCGGTAATCCTCTTTGTGAGGTATTTCTGCGACTTTTCCAGTTGTTGTAGATGCCTTGTGAAGTACATACCAAAAGAGGCGTTGTACTCTATAATGGGTCTAATGAGCGATGAGTAGAGAGGAACAATGACCTCTTTTTTGCTGGATGAGAAACCTTTTGTGATGAGGTGTGCCACATAGAAGGATTTCCTGACTACTGTGGCAATGTGATTATCAAAGGAGAGACTACTGCCCACCTGTGTCCCAAGGTCTCTTATCACAATTTCAGTGTTAAGTATACTACCGCCTATGTTGTAGTTCATGGGTACAGAGTTTTTACCAAACGGGATGACAATGCACTTTTTGGCATTGAGCTTGAGGCCATGGCTTTGACACCAGGCATCTGTCTCAGTGAGGCCCTTTTGCAGGATGTTCACATCATTAGGAGTTTCGATTATGACTCCTAGTTTGCAGTCATCTGCGAACTTCATTAGCCAAAGACCTTCTGTGTTAGCCTGTACTTCAGAGAAGTAGATACCAAACAGGAGAGAACCCAGGACTGAACCCTGTGGTATTCCACTTGTCTGAAGTTGGATTTGGAGTCTGCTACTTTTACAGTGTGGGTTCTGTCAGTGAGCCAGTTGGCAACCCATCTTATGACATATAGGGATTTATACCTAATTTAGTGTGTTTATCTATAATTCCAGAGTGGGGGATGGTGTTGAAAGCCTTGGCAAGGTGTAGATAGGCTGTATGAACCACCTTACCCTTGTCTACGGCTTTGGTGACTGCTTCAAAGAAGTATATCAGGTTTAGGAGACATGATTTGCCTTTTACAAACCTGAACTGGTTGGGGTCCAGAGTTTGGAGATTGCCAATGTCTTTGTTTCTAAGTTCCATAATGATACATTCCATGGCCTTGCAGACCAGGCTCATCAGGCTAATGGGGCGGTAGTTCCCAGGGTCCATGGTGGCTCCCCCCTTGTTGAGTGGGATAATCGTCGCTGTGCGCCATTCAGCAGGCACAAAGCCTGAGGTGAGGCTATGATTGAACATGGTACTTAGGTGGGGTGCCAGTTCATTCTTTAGTTCATGTAGAATGCAGCCTGGGATGTTGTCTTGTCCCATGGATGCTGTGTTCTTGGCTTTGAAGAGTGTGGTTTTTACCTGTGCAGCTGTGATTACAGGAACTTTGCATTGTTCCGATATAGAGATGGGCTCTTTAGGGGGTGAGTGGGGGGGTAAAGTTAGCACTGAACCTATCTGCCAGGATGTTGGCAATATCAGTTGGGTCTGTATATTTAGTGCCATTCTGCTGTAAATCAGAGCAGATCTGAGTGTTGCCATTGAGATTCTTGACATAGCTATAGAATGCTTTGCGGTTGTCTTTAGAATCAGTGGCGATTTTGTTTTCGTCACTAGCTTTGGAGGATTTTATCATGGATTGCAGCTTCTTACTGAGGCTGAACAGGGATATCCTCAACTCATGGGATTTTACTCTCTTTTGCAACAGTTTCTTCCTTCTGTTGTGCAGTTTGTTTATGGCAGGGGACCATCAGACTGACTTCCT